>NC_090657.1:187733318-187860818 GCF_040937935.1 Hyperolius riggenbachi | reverse complement strand
AGGGTCCAGCTGGATAATGAACTGGCGCCGGTGGATAACGAAGTCTCAATAACTATAAACATTGTTAATGAAATTGGTTAAGTTGATAATGAAAATACAGTATATTAATGTTAAAAAATCATTATGTAATTCAACAATACAGCTTAACCCAACCCTACTCTCAGACAGAACCCTCCCCTGGTGGTGCCTAAAACGAACCACTCCCCTGGTGGTGCTAACCCTAACCACCCCCTTGGGGGTGCCTAACCCTAAACACCCCCTCAGTGTTGCCAAACCCTAACAGCCCCCAGGTGGTGCCTAAACCTAACCACTCCCCCCACAGAAACACCCTATAAGGAACTTGCCTTCTCTTGAAGTTTCCGCCGAGACCCGGGCTGAACGCTGTGTGATTGGATGTGCAGAGTGTGGCCGGTCACTGATTGGTTTAAAGTTGTATTTAAAACTGCAGAGTTCTCCCAGTTATTTCCCCTGATAAGCATAGCTTTGGCTAATTGCTGGGTATGCACTTACTTGTTGATATTACTGGATCTTGACCTTTGGCTTGTATTGACGATTCCTATCAGTTGTGGTTAACCCTTGCCTCGTTTCCTGGATAACCCTTGCCCGCTGCCTGGACCAACCGCTGCCTTGTTTCTTGGATAACCCTTGCCTGCTGCCTGGACTGACCTCTGCCTTGTTTCCTGGACAACCCTTGCCTGCTGCCTGGACTGACCTCTGCCTTGTTTATTGGAATACCCTTGCCTGCTGCCTGGACCGACCAATGCTAAGTTACTGGACACTCTAAGTAAGCCTGAACTAATTCTTGCATATTGAATAACCTTGCATGTGATCCTTGCATGAACTGTCTCCTTGCCTGGAGCCTTCACTCCCCGTTGAAGAACGTTGCATGTGGACATGCATGAACTGTCTCATATCTGCCTGGATCCCTCACTGCCTGATCCTCATACATCTGTCATTACTGGCAATCGATGTGGAGGGCCTCATCCTCCTGAATCAAGGTAATTGCCCTGTGTGATACTTATGAACTATCTGAACTGTGTTACTAGCCTCAGTGGGGTCCTAGCAGGTGGTTGTTCTCTCTACTTCAGTTTGTATGCTTTGCACATTAAGACCTGGGGGTAACTGAAGTCAGGAGACAATGTGTCCTGTTCAAGCGGGTACTTGCCTATAGGTGAAGACATGGGCCGAGCTCAGAGCTGCGGCACTAAATTGGGGCACAGAGACTGACTGGGAACATAACATGTCAGGCCTTACACACCCTTTTACACTTAGAAACATTATCTTTGATAACATAAAATCTGTACATACAAACAAAATAATGTGACAAAAACTAGAACGTTGCAAGCTTCAAAAATGATCACATACTTTCAAAACTTTAACGTTCTAATGTTAACGATATTGATCGGGCGCCGTATTAACGATAATTGCATTAGAGCAGGGATGAGTAGAAACTACGCCAGTGCGAATTTACGCATCGTAGTTCGCATCTACGCATTGTAGTCCATAGGCGAAGTTTCAAAACTACGCATACGAATTTACGCGTGGCGAAGTACCGCTACGCGTAGCTTACGCCCACTATGCGTAGTTAACATGTGTATTGCGTAGAAGTACGAATGCGTTACTCGCGTCTAATTTTCCGCATGCGATTGTATGCATACAAATTTACGCATTGGAAAGGGGAATGTACGCATAGAAGGGTTCCCAGTATATGCATTTATAAAGAAATTAATGCGTACAATTTTCTGCATATGGGTATAAGTATCCGCATACACTACGCTTCGCACTATGCGTAATTGCGTATTTTAACGCGTATTCTTCAAAATGCATACGAAACGAATATTTGTTTTCGAA
The DNA here is from genome assembly GCF_040937935.1 of Hyperolius riggenbachi. NCBI lineage: Eukaryota > Metazoa > Chordata > Amphibia > Anura > Hyperoliidae > Hyperolius > Hyperolius riggenbachi. The sequence goes on along the minus strand of NC_090657.1, from coordinate 187,858,967 downwards.
GCCGTATTTTGGCGAAGCGTAATTGCGTAAAACGACGCGTATTTCCAGCGTAGCGAAGTTGGCTGGCTATGACCATCCCTGCATTAGAGTCTATGGCGGCGCCCTTTTCATCCACTAGCCGCCAGCACCTTTTTTTCCTGCTACCCCAAAAACATTGAAAAAGTCATCTACACTGAGGGGGCACCTTGGCTACTTAAAGTAAACCAAAGCCAACTCCTCCAGCCCCATCTGCACAGATCGCTACCCACGCCGCCGTCCTTAGCCTTCTCCTGCACCAGGTCACGTAACATCAGCCAGTCGTGGCCAGTCTGAGGCAAGAAAAGTGCGCTCTTTACGCATCTCTCCAGGAGCCGCCAGAGAGATAGGTAGAGGGCGCACTTCTCTTGCACAGACTGGCCGTGACTGGCTGAAGTTACTGGACCCGGAACTGGAGCAAGAGAAATCACATTTTTGGTAATTTTCCTGGTTTCAGGATCAGAAACAGTTACTAAAACTATACATTGCTGTATTGCTGTATATGGGTATGTAACCTGTCCCTCCCAGTGATGTTTAGCCTAGGCTATTTAGTTATGCAACCATCTGCCCCAGAGCACTCTGGGAGACCAGGGGATGTTTCTGCTTTCTTTAAAACACACAACAAACCTTCTGCAGTGGTGCAGCTACCAGCAGTAAAGATGTCGCCGCCTGTGATAAATTTAAGAATGTAAATCAGGACGAGGCAAGATTTTACAATGGGCAAACACTGACTAAGTAATTATAAATATAAAAAATAAGCGATCTTATTAGTTAAGCTACATTCACTAAAGTCACACACACACACATACATACATACCAGGGGCGTAGCAATAGCCATAGCTGCCATAGCAGCTGCTATGGGGCCCTGGAACATAGGGGGCCCAGTGGGTACTTAAAGGGACTCCGAGCAGTGCAGAAACTATGGAAAGATGCACATCATTTTAAAGCTCTCTTTTTCCTCTTTCCAATGATATATAAACCGCCACCCTACGCCTTTTAGTTTTCGCTATTTTCGCGATTGAAATTGCCGCGGCCGCGATTTCGATCGCGAAAATAGAGAAAACTAAAAGGCATAGGGCAACGATTTAGGTGTCGTCAGAAAGAGGAGAAAGAGAGCTTTAAAATGATATCCATCTTTCCATAGTTATATTGTATTACACAGGGCGTCTTTTTGTCAAAGTCAGCAGCTGCATTCAGCAGAATGGAGCTGCTGACACTGGGGAAAGTGTCGCCCTGTGTAATACAAGTAACTATGGAAAGATGGATATCATTTTAAAGCTCTCTTTCTCCTCTTTCTGACAACACCTAAATCGTTGCCCTATGCCTTTTAGTTTTCTCTATTTTTGCGATCGAAATCGCAGCCGCGGCAATTTCAATCGCGAAAATAGCGAAAACTAAAAGACGTAGGGTGGTGGTTTATATATCATTGGAAAGAGGAGAAAGAGAGCTTTAAAATGATGTGCATCTTTCCATAGTTTCTGCACTGCTCGGAGTCCCTTTAATGTATTCACTACTAACTTTTTTGTGTTTCTCCTCCCTCTGGCTTTGTCTCAGTGCCTATGAATTATGTGCAATATTGATTGCATGATAATGTAAATTGCTCAATTAACTCACATCCATAGGGTAGGGGCAGGTGGCATTGCTTAAGAGTGCCTCCATCTAAGGGCCCAATGAATGTTTTGCTATGGGGCCTCATGATCTCTAGCTACGCCACTGATACATACATACATACATATATATATATATATATATATATATACACACATATATTGTATACACATCTTAAGCTTACTTCACAAAGACGTTTTAGAGGGTATTAAAGGGTTACTTAAAGTGAAGCTGAACTCTTGCATAGGACAGAAGGATAACAGAAGTGCACCCTGTGTGTATTTAGAGAGTTTAGCCTGTCTAATTTCCCCTCATTTGTGTCTAATCACAAGTTGTATTTTGATCTCTCCCCTGCGTCACAGATAAGGCAGATAAGCCCCGAAGCAGTTGAACTTACCTGGGGTTTTTGCAGCCCCCCTGCAGTATTCCTGTGCCTGTGCTGTCCTACTAAGACCCTCTAGCCAGCAGCGGCGACCCCCGCAAAGTAGGCCGGTTGTGGCCAGACACTGGCTACTGCGCATGCACGGTCTTGAGCTGAACGCACCCTGACCACACCCCTGTTGCCGGGAGCATTCTGTGCATACGAAGTATCGATTTCCCCCCTACTGCGCATGCACAGAAAGCAGCCATACACAGGAAAGTGATGAGGTGCATGGCAGGCCAGCTTTGCAGGAGTCGCCGCTGCTGGCTTGAGGGTCTCGGAAGGATGGAGCGGGCACAGGATGACTCCAGAGGGCTGCAAGAAGCCCCAGGCAAGTTACACTGTTTGCCTAGCTGCCCTGATGATCCTCTGCTTCTAATACATGTATCCATAGACCCTAAACAAGCATGCAGCCGATCAGAGGTTGCTGACAAAAATCTGACAACATTATCCACATGCTTGTTTCTGGTGTGTGATTCAGACACAACTGATGCATGAAAGATCAGCAGGATGCCAGACAACTGGTATTGTTTAAAAGAAAAATAACATGGCAGCCTCCATATGCCTCTCACTTCAGGTTCCCTTTAAATTTCTACAGGAGCCTCTGAGAGGGTAAAATCGATGAGATCGATGCCCAACAGTATCCACCCATAAGCAAGAAGGCGGAGGCAACCTTTAACAGGGATGCCAGTCAGTCCTCTATTGTAGGACTCCAACAGGCCCCGACGTTGTCTTGGGGGTTTAAAAATTAGACAGCTTGGCAGAGAGAGAGAGATATATAAATCAACACTTGTCACGTTGATTTAATTCACTTCATTAAAAGTTTAGCGAGAGGAGTGTACGCTATCAGAACAGCTATTGTGCGCTGCTCAGCCAACACCCGCAGACATATCTGCACGCCACGCACAGATACGGCAAAACACAACTCATTCACAACAGCTATCGCCCATTTCATTCTAGGAAAAATATGAATTTAGCTTGTCTTGTTTTTCCTAGTGAGAACATTGCTAGGTATGGCATAACATGAAAATAGACTTGAGATATTGAAATAAGAAAAATGAAAAAAAAAAAGTAATCCAAAGTAATGTTCAAGGCATTTCTAAACTGGGCTGTTGTGCGTACATTTAAAAAAGTCGCGGTCAAATTTAGGCGCGATTTATCGGGAAAAGAAAAATAGCGTAATTTAGAAATATCGATAATTTAACGGTATTTGTAATGTAAAATCGATAATTCTGATTATTATTATTACAGGTATAAAACAGATGTGAGATGTAAACGAAAATATAATAACGTTAAATATCGTAATGTAATTCAACAACACAGCTTAACCCAACCCTACTCTCACACAGAACCCTCCCTTGGTGGGGCCAAACCCTAACCCCCCATGGTGGTGGCTAACCCTAAATGTACCTAACCCTACTCTGACACAGAACTCTCCATGTACCTATCCCTGACCCCTAGACCCCCCTAGTGGTGCCTAACCCTAACCACCCCCCTGGTGGTGCCTAACCTTAAAACTCCCCTGGTGGTGCCTAACATTAACCACCCCCCTGATGGTGCCTAACCCTAACCACCCCCCTGGTGGTGCCTAGAGTTGGGCCGAACGGTTCGCCGGCGAACCTGGTTCGCGCGAACCTAGGTGGTTCGCGTGCGGGTACCGCACGCGAACTTTATTGCGGAAAAGTTCGCCCCATTGCGGTTCGCCCCATAATGCACTGAGGGTCAACTTTGACCCTCTACATCACAGTCAGCAGGCCCAGTGTAGCCAATTAGGCTACACTAGCCCCTGGAGCCCCACCCCCCCTTATATAGGCAGGCAGCGGCGGCCGTGGCCACTCGTGTGCCTGCATTAGTTAGAGTAGGGCGAGCTACTGCAGTCTCTCATAGGGAAAGATTAGTTAGCCTTAGCTTGTCCCTGGCTGCATACCTGTTCATTGATCCTGCCACTGCATACCTGTTCATTGATCCTGCCACTGCATACCTGTTCATTGATCCTGCCACTGCATACCTGTTCAGTGATCCTGCCACTGCATACCTGTTCATTGATCCTGCCACTGCATACCTGTTCATTGATCCTGCCACTGCATACCTGTTCATTGATCCTGCCACTGCATACCTGTTCATTGATCCTGCCACTGCATACCTGTTCATTGATCCTGCCACTGCATACCTGTTCAGTGATCCTGCCACTGCATACCTGTTCATTGATCCTGCCACTGCATACCTGTTCTGTGAACCCACCACTGCATACCTGTTCTGTTCAGTGGACCCGCCACTGTATACCTGTTTAGTGAACCCGCCACTGCATACCTGTTCTGTTCAGTGGACCCGCCACTGTATACCTGTTCAGTGGACCCGCCACTGCATACCTGTTCTGTTCAGTGAACCCGCCACTGCATACCTGTTCTGTTCAGTGGACCCGCCACTGTATACCTGTTTAGTGAACCCGCCACTGCATACCTGTTCTGTTCAGTGGACCCGCCACTGTATACCTGTTCAGTGGACCCGCCACTGCATACCTGTTCTGTTCAGTGAACCCGCCACTGCATACCTGTTCTGTTCAGTGGAGTTTGGTGTGTCAGTGTGAAGCAGTACCTTAATTACACTCCCTGATTGATGTATACACATGCAAGATGTTTTAAAGCACTTTAGGCCTGTCATTTAGCATTCAATGTGATTTCTGCCCTTAAAACGCTGCTTTGCGTCAAATCCAGATTTTTCCCGGTGACTTTTGGCGTGTATCCCACTCCGCCATGCCCCCCTCCAGGTGTTAGACCCCTTGAAACATCTTTTCCATCACTTTTGTGGCCAGCATAATTTTTTTTTTTTTCAAAGTTCGCATCCCCATTGAAGTCTATTGCGGTTCGCGAACTTTAACGCGAACCGAACCTTCCGCGAAAGTTCGCGAACCCGGTTCGCGAACCTAAAATCGGAGGTTCGGCCCAACTCTACCCTAACCACCCACCTGGTGGTGCCTAACCCTAACCACCCCCCTGGTGGTGCCTAACCCTAACCACCCCCCTGGTGGTGCCTAACCCTAACCACCCCCCTGGTGGTGCCTAACCCTAACCACCCCCCTGGTGGTGCCTAACCCTAACCACTCCCCTGGTGGTGCCTAACCCTAAAACTCCCCTGATGGTGCCTAACCCTAAAACTCCCCTGGTGGTGCCTAACTCTAACCACCCCCCTGGTGGTGTCTAACCCTAAATTATCGTAAATACTTCATATATTATCGTAAATAGAAATGTCATATCGTTATTACATCTGTATAGTCAATGTTATATTTTCGTAATTACAAAATTATCTGTATTTGGACAGAATTTGCTTACATTCCATCACTAAGCATGTTCATTTACCGTTATTATACCAAAAGACTTTTTAAGTTATCGTTATGACTGACATCGTTTTTTTTAGCGTTATGATATTCGTTCTGATATATTATCATAAACTTTAAGTTACCGATATTACCGATTCCACAAAAAAAATTAGGAATATTACCGAGTTTACTTTATCAATTTACGTAATATATTGATTTTAGGCACTTGCGCCCAAACATATGCAAAATTGAGTGTAAATTTACAAAAACGATAATTAACATTAGAAATATAGCCGCGCCCAAATCTATTAGCGCTATTTTTAGCTGATCCGGCTGTTGACCCATTTTACATGGACAGTTGTACAAATTCCTGGAAAACCGAATATGGAAATCAGAGCTGGGACAAGGTCCTCCAGCACCCAAGGCTGAGACACCAAAGTGCGCCCCTCCATCCCTTCTACCCCAGCCGTCACACACTGATTGCTATTAGACTAATAGGTGCCCCAGGGCCCCCAACCTCCCCAGCACCTTAATCTCTAGTTATATGGCTTGCAGTCACTGTCATGTATCCCCTTTCCTTATTTCTTTCTGCTTCAAACACAATTGGGAGTGACAGCTGAATGAATTGTGCACCCCCTCCTACACTGCGCCCTGAGGCTGGAGCCTCTCCAGCCTCTGCCTCGTCCCGGCCCTGATAGAAATTGCAAACCGGCTGTTAGCTATGAAGCAGCAAAATCAGGAACTTGCATAGGCGTGTACAGGCCCATAGGTCAATACATTGGCATTTCTAGAGAGCACTAAAACACAGCTATTTCATCATCAAAAACCGTCCATGTAAACAATCAGTTTAAAGGGAAGGTTCAGTAGTTCTGCGCCTGCACAGTACAGCCCGGAAGACATCCGATGGCGTCAGCGCGCCCCCGTGAGGCGCATTTTGGAGCGCAGAAGAGGCCCGACCTGGCAGCCGGCCTGGCCAGGTCGGGCTCTCCACCGGAGACCGCCGGGAGCCTGCGGAGCGGCGCCGACGGCACATCCTGGCTGCCACGGGCTGGAGGAAGCCCCAGGTATGTGGATTTGGATTTTTTTTTACATGCTGCCTGAACCTTCCCTTTAAAGCGGCCGCAAGCTTGTAATCCAACAAGATCTTCTAGGTTGCCTTATGGTCTCCGCTCTCATCAACGGGGGGCTGGAGGAGAGCGTAGAAGCCCCTGAAGGATCCTGAGGCTACCCTCTTCTTAGGAAGGTATTTGACTTTTGACCTGAGGTTAGCCTCAGGCACATTTTAGTAGTGTTGAGCCCAAATTTTCGTAATTCCGTGTCTTCTGAATTACGGATGCGAATTTAGACACTACGACATGAATTCGTAATTTCGTAATTGCCATACAAATTGTAATTCAAAATTCCGTAAGCGAAATTTCGGTTTTGTCATTTCACGTTCCCGCGCAAATTCGTGTTTAACATGAAATTTTTGTAATTTTGTGTTTTCTATAGAAACAAAGTTAATTTAACAACGAAAATGGACGTAATTTCATTTCTAATAGAAATTACGCACATTTAGGTAATAACTAAACTCAGGAAAGTCACTCATTGAATTACTGATAATACAAAGGCCCCTGCATGTGCTGTCACTTTAAATGTATCAGAAGGCTCTATCTGCAGCCACTTCTTACACACAGTACACACATGCGACAACGATCGTTCGTTAAGAACGACGAACGAGCTTTTAATTGATGAAAGAACGACCTAAGTAAAGGTAGTTTTAAAATGTGTGTAACGATCTGATCGCAGATCGTTACACACAGAAAGCAACTATTGCGCCTGCGCATAAAAATGAGAATGTTCCATGGAGAAATAGTGAAATGCGCATGTCAAGCCTAGTACGAACGATCGTTTCCAACGATGTACTACTTTTGCAAACGATCGTCGTTGGTTAAAATCCGCCGAGACAGAACTTTCTTTTGTAGCGATTTGGCTCGTTCGTCGTTTGCCTTAATAGTCGGTGGTTCGTTTTTTGTAACGATCGTCGTTGGTAAAGATCGGGGAACGATCGTTACAAACGACTATAGTCGCATGTGTGTACGCACCTTAAGACAGGTGCTCCTTGCCATGGTTCACTTAGCGGTCATGTTGAGACACTTGGTTTTGGGGAAACAGGAAAAAAGGGCAGCGGCAGCTAGTGGACAAAAAGGGCACCGCCATTCACTTCCATAATAGATATCGTTTAATGGGCGGCGAACAGGAAAAAAGGGCGCCCGGAAATTATTAATGTTTTATAAGTGCGCCCGTGACAAATCACGTTTACAAACATATTAAACATATCTATCGTATGTAACTAAAACGTTATTTAAAATTTTATGACTTACTGTTTGTAAAACATTATTCACATAATAAAGCGATCAGTAAGTAAATCGTAATTTTTTTACAGTCACTATTTGTAAAACATTATTATCCACACAATAAAGCGATCACTAAGAGGGATCTTAGGGTTAGGCACCACCAGGGGGGATTTAGGGTTAGGCACCACCAGGGGGGATTTAGGGTTAGGCACCACCAGGGGGGATTTAGGGTTAGGCACCACCAGGGAGTGGTTAGGGTTAGGCACCACCAGTGGGGATGGTTAGGGTTGGGTACCACCAGGGGGATGGTTAGGGTTAGAAACCACCAGGGTGGTGGTTAGGGTTAGGCACCACCAGGGGGGTCTAGGGGTTAGGGATAGGTACAGGGAGGGCTCTGTGTGAGAGTAGGGTTATGTTTACTTGTACTAAAATGTTAGTTGTATTTAGCAATGTTTTACTAGTTATTTTTTATTGTTACAAACAATATTTTCAGATTTTATTACATGAAGAAACGATAAATGAAGGTTATACACAATATTATACAATTATAATTCGTATACATATATTATCGTTTTTTAACAAGTTTCACTTTCAAAATAGGGAAGATTATCGTTTTTACAATTTGCAAACTCATACACATTTAATGTTTTTTTAATTTGTAAAACATTATTGTAAACGAAATACAACACATTATTTTTTTATTGCCATTTATCGTTTACACCCCGTGCCCCCCCCCCCCCCCCCGACACCCTTTTAGTACGTACGCTGGTTTTGGGCCTAGCAATATCGGATAATGCAAAGGTCCCAGCACATGCTGTCACTTTAAATGCATCAGGAGGCTCTATCTGCGGCCATTTCTAAGACCGGTGCTCTTTGTCAAGGTGCACTTGGCGGTCATGCATGCTGAGACACTTGAGGTGCGTACACACATGCGACTATAGTCGTTTGAAACGATCGTTTCCCGATCGTTTCAAACGACGATCGTTTTAAAAAAAGCAACCAACGATCATTATGTCTAACGACGGACGAGCTAGATCGTTAAGAACGAAAGATCTAGCTTGGCGGATTTTTACCAACAACGATCGTTTGCAAAAGTAGTACATCGTTGGAAACGGTCGTTCGTACTAGGCTTGACATGCGCATTTCGCTATTTCTCCATGAAACTTCTAATTTTTATGCGCAAGCGCAATAGTTGCTTTACGTGATGTAACGTTCCTTCTAACGATCAGATCGTTACACACATTTAAAAACTAACTTTACTTAGGTCGTTCTTTCATCAATTAAAAGTTCATTCGTCGTTCTCAGCGAACGATCGTTGTCGCATGTGTGTACGTAGCATAAGTTTTGGGCCATGCAATATTTGATAATGCAAAGGTCCCTGCAAGTACTGTCGCTTTAAAATGTATCAGAAGGCTCTAGACTGGAACACAATTTCTAGAACAGACAAATTTCCATGTTAAACACGAAATTGCGATTTGTTTGTGTTACGCAATGGATAATAATTACGAAAAACGATCATAATTACGAAATTCCCCTTAAACACAAAATTTTGCACAATTTCGATTACGGTAATAATCATAATTTCGCAAATTACGCGAAATTTCGCGTAATCGTAATTCGGTCGTTGCGCTTATCACTACATTTTAGGACTGTCACAGACTAACCAGTGGTGCCTTTTACATTGGACCTGTGCTCCAATGAAATTGCCTACCTCGTCAAGTAACCGACACGTCTAAAATTTTTCTTTTTGTCGAATTGCACTACATTGTCAAACCAACCTAATTTATACTGACTTCCCTATCTCCTACTTCACACTAACCTTTCCTTGTCCAACACCACCACCCTCCTAGTGCCTAACACTAAGTTCCCTCCTAATGTCTAACACTTACCCCTCTCTTATTGCCTTACACTAACCCCCTCCTAATGCTTAAAGGATACCCGAGGTGACATGTGACATGATGAGATAGACGTGTATGTACAGTGCCAAGCACACAAATAATTATGCTGTGTTCCTTTTTTTCTTTCTCTGTCTGAAAGAGTTAAATATCAGGTATGCAAGTGGCTGACTCAGTCCTGACTCAGACAGGAAGTGACTACAGTGTGACCCTCACTGATAAGAAATTCCAACTATACAACACTTTCCTAGCAGAAAATGGCTTCTGAGAGCAAGAAAGAGGTAAAAAAAGGGGAATTTCTTATCAGTGAGTGTCACACTGTAGTCACTTCCTGTCTGAGTCAGGACTGAGTCAGCCACTTACATACCTGATATTTAACTCTTTCAGGCAGAGAAAGAAAAAAAAGGAGCACAGCATAGTTATTTGTGTGCTAGGCACTGTACATACCCATGTCTATTTCATCATGTCACATGTCACTTCGGGTATCCTTTAACTCTAATTTACTGCTTCTAGTGCCTAACACTACCCCCCTCACCCACTGCCTATTGCCTAACACTAACCTTCCCCTCCTAAGGTCTAACACTAACCTACCACTTCTAGAGCCTAACACTAGCCCCCTTCTAATGCCTAACACTAACCTACTGCTTCTAGTGCCTAACACTATCCTACCACTTTAGTGTCTGCATAGCTGATATTGTGGTGAAACCCCTCCCAAAGTGTGATGTCATGACCATGGTCCTGACAGTTTGCTGTCTGTGAATCTCGTTGCATTGTGGGAAATAACAGCGGTTTCCAGCTGCAAAGCAACCAATATCTCCCTCAGTGCATAGAACTCTCAGTAACGAACATTCTGTACAGATTACCTGGCAGAAGTAAAGATGTCCCCACCAGTGATACATTCCAGAATGTAAATCAGGGTGGGGAAAAATCTTATAATGGGCAAACACTGACTAATCTATACATAATTATTGTAAAAAAAATTGTATTCATTATTTTCACGTCACTCAGTTTCTCTTAAAGGGGAACTGAAGTGAGAGGGATAAGGAGGCTGCCATGTTTATTTCCTTTTAAGCAATACCAGTTGCCTGGCAGCCCTGCTGATCCTCTGCCTCTAATACTATTAGCCATAGCCCCTGAACAAGCATGCAGCAGATCAGGTGTTTCTGACATTATTGCCAGATCTGACAAGACTAGCTGCATGCTTGTTTCTGGTGTTATTCAGATACTACTGCAGAGAAATAGACCAGCAGGGCTGCCAGGCAACTGGTATTGGGACGGAGAAGACCCCCCAGCACTGGAATCGCTAGAAAGGTAAGCCAAGCTACCGCTACATAATTTTAAACAGGGAGCGGGGGAGACCAGCAGGGAATCCACAACATTGCGGCGGGTCGGCGGCTTGTATCGGTGGCGGTGGGCATTCTCTGTCTTTGGAATATAAAACGCAGTGACTTTTTCTCCCTATTTTATGGCAAGAAAAAATGTGTCATATTCCGGAAAATACGGTACCTTAATGTTTCCAGACTCCGCAAATCCTAAAATTACCCTAAATACCGGTAACTAAATTCTTCTTATGATAAATGAATGTTTTAGTACACTAGTACTTAAACGGACCCTGAGCAGGTTAAAAAATATAAATCAGAATTTACACTTACCTGGAGCTTCATCCAGTCCCCTCGACGTCCTCCCGGCTCCTTCCCTGGCCCCAGTTCCGATTCGGCCTGAAGTCGTCAGGTCGGCTTCCTGCTGTGGATGATTGCGGCATTATGCCGACCGGTTACGTGTCATCATGCCGGCTGGCATTAGAGTCCTGCTCATGCACGGTTCAATCTTAGAGAACCAAGCATGTGCTGGACACTCACGCTGGCCGGCGTGATGATGCGATTGTCCACAGCGGGAAGTAGACCAGATCCGGGACAGCAACCAGGGAAGGAACCAGGACGCAGCCGGGGACCTCGCAGCCTACGGTGTGCTGGCGGAAGCCCTAGGTAGTGTTGGGCGAACAGTGTTCGCCACTGTTCGGGTTCTGCAGAACATCACCCTGTTCGGGTGATGTTCGAGTTCGGCCGAACACCTGATGGCCACATGGCCGAACTAAGAGCGCATGGCCGAACGTTCCCCGAACGTTCGGCTAGCGCTGTGATTGGCCGAACGGGTCACGTGGTTCGGACCCGAACGCGCTCTGATTGGCCGAACTGTCACGTGGTTCGGGTAAATGTCACGTGGTTCGGGTAAATAAATACCTGAACCACGTCATATCTCCGCCATTTGTCTGTGGGTTTAGCTTTGGGTAGGCAGGCAGGGTAGTTCGCGCTCCAGCCACGCTAGCCAGGGTCCCCCCAGTCATTGTGTCGCTGCTGGGAATAGTAGTACACCGCTCGCTCAGCCACACTATATAGCACTGTGTTTACTGCCACTCTGTGTACCTCGCTCAGCCACACTATATAGCATTCTGTTTACTGCCACTCTGTGTCTGCTGGGAATAGTAGTACACCGCTCGCTCAGCCACACTATATAGCATTGTGTTTACTGCCACTTTGTGTCTGCTGGGAATAGTAGTACACCGCTCGCTCAGCCACACTATATAGCATTGTGTTTACTGCCACTCTGTGTACCTCGCTCAGCCACACTATATAGCATTGTGTTTACTGCCACTCTGTGTCTGCTGGGAACAGTACTACACCGCTCGCTCAGCCACACTATATAGCATTGTGTTTACTGCCACTCTGTGTCTGCTGGGAACAGTACTACACCGCTCGCTCAGCCACACTATATAGCATTGTGTTTACTGCCACTCTGTGTCTGCTGGGAACAGTACTACACCGCTCACCCAGCACACTATATAGCATTGTGTTTACTGCCACTCTGTGTCTGCTGGGAACAGTAGTACACCGCTCACCCGCCACTGTATAGCATTGTGCTCTGTGTCGCTGCTGGGAATAGTGGTACACCGCTCACCCACCACTGTATAGCATTTCTGTACTGCCACTGTACTGCTGCCAGTCAGCGTGTACTTTAAGGATAAGTGAAATGAGGAAGAAATCCGGTGAAAGAGGGAGGGGCAAGGGAAGAGGTGTTTCCCCTGACGGTTCACGTACAGGCCACAGGGGAGCATCCAAGAAAACCCACTCAATACCGCCCATGTTGTCCAGGACAACAACCCTCACAAATCCAAAAGAACAGGACCAGATAATTACTTGGATGACCTCTCAAGCGTCCAGCAGTGGGTTAAGCAGCACCAGCACATCACGCACGAGGTCCGAGTCCTCAGCCAGTTACAAGGAGCCAGTGGGCACAAAGCTGACACAACCGGCAGCGACACCACGCACACAACTGCCAGATAACCAGTCCGATGAATTACCTCAGGACACAATGGGGTATTCGCAGGAGCTATTCCCAGCCCAACAAACTTCCACCTTTGAAAGGTCAATGGAGGAACAGCCAGAAATGTTGTGCCCGGATTCACAACCATTAACTGTGGGAAATGCACCGCGCACTGAAATACAAGGCGAGTCCGAGGAGGACTCGGAAACTCAAATCCCAGAGCAAGTTGGGCAGGAGGGGTTGCAATTGCAGGAGGTCGGCCGACAAGATCTGGAAGACGACGTTGGAGTGAGCTGCGCAGAGGTTGTTCTGGGGAGCTCTACTCCACGGCGGCGGCCCCCCACAATGACATATCCGCACGCTTCTTGTCCTCCTGCAAGGCCTGGGTTGTTGTGTCTCAAAGCGTGGCCTTCTCCTCCTGCGCCTCCTCCTGTTCCATCACGTCTGCTGCTGCTGGGTTAGCGTTGCCGGTCCCTGTTTATGGAACCTCTCATCTTTATTACATTTATGACTGCATGGCGGTAAAAAGCATGCTATCCGCACGCTTCTTGTCCTCATGCAAGGCCTGGGTTGATGTGTCTCAAAGCGTGGCCTTCTCCTCCTGCGCCGCCTCCTGTTCCATCACGTGTGCCGCTGCTGCTGCTGGGTTAGCGTTGCCGGTCCCTGTTTATGGAACCTCTCATCTTTATTACATTTATGACTGCATGGCGGTAAAAAGCATGCTATCCGCACGCTTCTTGTCCTCATGCAAGGCCTGGGTTGTTGTGTCTCAAAGCGTGGCCTTCTCCTCCTGCGCCTCCTCCTGTTCCATCACGTCTGCTGCTGCTGGGTTAGCGTTGCCGGTCCCTGTTTATGGAACCTCTCATCTTTATTACATTTATGACTGCATGGCGGTACAAAGCATGCTATCCGCACGCTTCTTGTCCTCATGCAAGGCCTGGGTTGTTGTGTCTCAAAAAGCGTGGCCTTCTCCTCCTGCGCCTCCTCCTGTTCCATCACGTGTGCTGCTGCTGGTGCTGGGTTAGCGTTACCGGTCCCTTTTCCTGGAACCTCTTCTCTGTATTACATTTATGACTGCATGGCGACAAAAAGCATGTTACCTGTGCAAAGAAACATGACATTTTCCACATTTAAAAGACAGTTTTTCCTTTGAAACTTTACAATCAATGTTCTCAAAAACTATAAGCTCTTTTTCAAATATTTTTTTTCCTCTTGTACCCACTCCCAAGGTGCACATACCCTGGAAATTTGGGGTATGTAGCATGTAAGGAAGCTTTACAAAGCACGAAAGTTCGGGTCCCCATTGACTTCCATTATGTTCGGAGTTCGGCGCGAACACCCGAACATCGCGGCGATGTTCGGCGAACGTTCGCGAACCCGAACATCTAGGTGTTCGCCCAACACTAGCCCTAGGTACGTTAAAATTCTGTTTTTATAACCTGCCTAGGGTCCCTTTAAAGGACAAGTGAAGCGAGAGGTATATGGAGGCTGCCATATTTATTTCCTTAAAGCAATACCAGTTGCCTAGCCAGTCATCGAACAGAAGCTTAAAGAGTAACTGTCAGGCTGCAGAAGCTAATTTAAACCTCTATTCTCCTGTGTTAAACAGTTTAGAAGGAAGCTCAAAAGCCATTAGTGAAGATAAAAATCTCAGTTACCTTTGATGTGTGCTTATCAGCAAGTCTGTTACAGAGCCATAAGGACGCAAGCCGCATACTAAACTGCAAAGCATTCTGGGGCCCTCCCCTCGGCTGCTAATGAGACGTTACAGAAGCTTGTAATCAGTCCAGCGTGTAGCACTGATAAATCTCGGGGCAGCGTACTCTGCAGGAGTCAGCTATTGTTCCTAGCCACATGGCTCATTAATATTCACTGCACACTGTGTTGTTCAAGTAGGAGCTTATCTGTGATCAGGAAGCAGGCAGGACATGACGACACATTTGACAGAAAAACATGGAGCCTGCCATGAGCTGTCAGGAGCATCTATCTCTGCATATACTATATACAAATTCTGTGAAATCCAAACGTGGACAGTGAAATGCATATGTAATGTAAGTACAGCCAATCTTTAGCTACTGATATATGTGTTTATTTTCTCTGAGACCTTATACCTAACAGCTCCTCTTTAAGGAGCAGCGCATGCTTCCAATATAGGACAGTTACCATGTATAATTACTAATATCCTTAATAGTATGACCATTTTTAAAACATTATTGGATGGCTAACATTTTAATAATGTATTATTTAATATTAATTAATTGTATTGGAGGGTTTTTTTTCTATTGATAAAACATTTAAAATATTTTTTAAACCTCTTTATTTCTATTTCTTTACAAAAAGAAATTGCTTAGACACTGAAGCGAAAAAAAATGATGATATTATGATTTGTATGTGTAGTACAGCTAAGAAATAAAACATTAAGATCAGATACATCAGTCTAATTGTTTCCAGTACAGGAAGAATTGAGAAACTCCAGTTGTTATCTCTATGCAAACAAGCCATTAAGCTCTCCGACTAAGTTAGTCGTGGAGAGGGCTGTTATCTGACTTTTATTATCTCAACTGTTCCTGGACTATTTACTTTTTCTCTGCTAGAGGAGAGGTCATTACTTCACAGACTGCTCTGAAAGACTCATTTTGAATGCTGAGTGTTGTGTAATGTGCACATATTATAGAATGATGCAATGTTAGAAAAAACACTATATACCTGAAAATAAAAATATGAGAAGATTTTCTTTGCTGCTAATCTTCTAGTAATTATTCATAGTACACAACCAATTCACTATATCATATTTTTTTTTTCGCTTCAGTGTCTCTTTAACAGCTTATTCTCTGGTCTAGGAAGATGGTTATCTGTGGTTGTTGGTTAGAGACAAAGTTGGCTATTTTTTGGTACACGATAATTGGTGGTGGCTTACAGTGGATCCGAGACGAACTTTTATACATTGCATAACTGTGTTCCTTACATATAGGTTATAGGGCATTCCTCAAGCCAAATACTTTTTTTTTAATACTCTAATTCCCTATAAACTAAACAAGCCTCGCCCACAGCTTCTCCAAAATGCCAAGGCACTCAGAGTCATGTAGCAAGGGATTATGGGAGCTCAGTCTGGGCAGGAGGGGGAGGAGGCTACTAGCCAGAGATTTCAGAGGCAGAGGGGAGGGGGGAGTGGATTTTTCACAGGCTGAGGGGTGGAGATGCAGATGCAGATTACCTGTGTAATGAAGACAAACAGAACATGGCTGCTCTAATTGTATCACAGGAATAAATCATCTTAAACTGTTAAAGCTGTATGCAGCCAGATTGTTATAGTTAGTTTTTCATCTCGGATCTGCTTTAAAAGGAGTTTTCTCGACAAAGTGAGACAGTGGCCCATATGCAATTCACCTTTTCTCCTGGGTTTTTCTCCTAGGTGATATTTTCAAAACTTGTCATAAAATGCCTTTTAACCCCCCTTGGCATTATGATTCTTTCCGGATTTTAGGGTCTAAAAGCAGTCCAATTTTTTGCATGCTTTTAAAACCTTGGAAAAAATCACGCTGCTAGGGAGTTCTGCAGCAGCCCAGCCCTCACTCACCTCCTGGGCTCCAGCACTGCAGTCATCCCTCCACCCTCCGGGTGGCGCTGTAACCCTATAGTGAAATTGTGGCCATAGTGGAAAAACTGGCAATCTCACCAGGGGGATGCAGAGCCTTCGAGGAGAGGAAGAAGAATGGAGGCCGACATCGGGATCCCCGGGAGGGGAGTTAAAACGCCGGCTGTGTGCATTGCTCTGCATAGACCTCCTGGCAGCTCCGGGTTACCGCTCCTGGCTTGTTTTTTCCACCCGGAGCTGAACTCCTGATTACCGCTAAGGAGGTTAAGCCACCAGCAAGCACGAACATACTCAACATTTTTATGATACTGATTTTTCACCAACTTTGGGGTATTTATTTTCAATTGCAAAATGCTTATTTTAAAGAGAATATGAAAATCATATCCTAGGAGATAACTCAGGAGAAAAAGTTAATTGCATATGGGCCAATATCTCCCAGGAGAAAACTTTAGGGGAAAAATGAATTGAATCAGGCCCAATGTGTGAAAATATAACCTAGGAGAAAACTTATGAGAAAAAGTGAATTGACTAAGGTCCAAAAAGTGTAAATTCCAAATCAAAACAGCAACATTTTTTGGGGGGAGAGAATAGAGCGTTAGAATGGCAAAGTGTGAGAAGGGCAAATAATATGAAATGCTTGCCAGAGAACAAACACTTAGGCCCTGTTCACATTATAAGTAGAGATGGCCCAGCCTTGCAGAACTCACGGAGAAGCACATGATCAGCTGATAGATTTTTAAGCCTCTGATTTGCTGTGATGACTTCCTGGTTTAACACATGATCATGACCAGCAAATCAGAGGCTTACAAATCTATCAGCTGATCATGTGCTTCTCCGTGAGTTCTTCAAGGCTAGGCCATCCCTAATTATAAATCGCAAGTGCTGAACGATTTATTGAGGGATTTCGAAAGCGCTTTTATAAGCGCTTTCAGATCGATTTGCACTTAGAAAAGCTTCGCATAGCGATTTTTTTTCACTTCCTGACTTCAGTCAGGAAGTGAACTCTTTGCACTGGAAATGAATAAATACAATGGGCTTGATTCACAAAGCCGTGCAAACTGTTAATCACGGGTGTGCTAAACAGTTAGCACGTGAAGTGTCTTTGCGCGGACTTTTGCCCGCGCAAAGTGCCACGATTTTCCTATCTTTTCTATAAATTGCGAAGTGCTCAGAAAATTGTGCAGGAGCCACATTTGCGATTGGATAGAAAGCTCATCACTCATGTGAAAACATTCACATGGAGCAACATTGCACAAGCGTATTAAGGAGACTTTAAAAATCGCCAGTGCTTTAACCATTTTAGCCGATTGGATGTGACTGTCATGTCCAAAAGGCTGCCGCTGTGCTGCTGCGCGTGCCCGCGCACTCCTGTGCCACCCATCGTTAGCCCGGAGATAAGTGAATGGGAACATAGCTCCCATTCATTGATCTAAGTCCCAGGTAGAAAGACCGACAGCTTCTTATGAGAAACCGCAGTCTTTCTGAACAAACAAAAAAATCATGTCCTCCTTATACTTCCTGTAAGCTCGCTTACAGGATGGAATTTAAAAAAAAAAAAAATGACTATGGCCATCTTGTGGCCAAATAGTAAAACTACATGTACATTTTTTTTTTTCACAAAAAAATACATTTAAAATTAACTCTTTACCCAACACCCCTAAAAAAAAAAAAAAAAAAATTGCATGTCAAGAGATTATATTACTAATATGTTTTAAATTATAAGTTTGTAAATAGTGATGGATGCCCAACTGAAAAAATGCACCTTTATTTCTAAATAAAATATTGGCGCTATACATTTGATAGAAACATAATTTAAAGAGTGTAATAACCGGGACAAATGGGCAAATAAAATATGTGGGTTTTAATTATGGTAGCATGTATTTTTTTCTTAATTTTCTTGTTAAAATGCATTTATTCTTAGCAAAATGTACCATCTAAAGAAAGCCTATCAATTGATTGTGATAATTAGTGACATTGGCGAATTGGCGAATGAATGGGTGTTATTGGCGAATGAATGGGTGGGTGAAAATTGGCTGGATGCATAAGGTGAATAACGACTGAAGGCTGAAATGGTTAAAAAAAAACAAAAAAACACTTGTATGCTGGGAATACACGGCTCGATTCTGAGCCATTTAGATGGCTCGATAGATAATTTCCAACACGTCCGATCTCCGACCCGATCGTTTCGCTGCTCGATTCTGCAATGAAGACAATGCAAAAAGATAAGAAAAACGAGTGGAAGATAAGAGAATCACCGAGCAGGGAATCGATCGAGTGGGAAAATTGAGCTGCAAAATCGAGCAGTGTATGCCTAGCATTAAATATAGAGTCAAGCACCACCATGGTAACCTAGGCATTTATATGACACTTCCTTTCTTGTGTGCATCTGAAAATGGCCTTAGGGTCTGTACACACTGCTGCGCTTGCGTTGCGTTTTTAAAAACGCATGCGTTTTTAAAAACGCAAGGTCTTTTCAAAAAGAATGAAAATCGTGATGACTTGTACACACTGGTGCGATGCGTTTTTAGAAAAACGCAATCGCAGTGCCTGCTGCGCTTTTTTAAGCGCAGCGCATGAAAAACGCATTAAAAACGCATGCGCTTGCGTTTTTGCCTGCGTTTTTCAGAAGTCAGTATCCCAGAAGACTCTGCAATCTCCTGATTCCTGTTGAAATGTAAACTAGAAAAAAAACAAAGGATTCTTTAGCCAATCAGCAATTACAAGAAAAACGCAAACGCACAAAAAATGCAGGCAAAAGCGCATGCGTTTTTAAAACTACAGGCACTTTAAAAACGCATGCGCTTGCGATTTTGCTTGCGTTTTTCAGTGTGTACAGGCCCTTATAGGGTAAAATTGAATGTTAGATCGCGGTTTTCTTTCACGTGTCTATGCATTAAAAGTCATTACAGTATTTCCGACAGGTCTGATCATCTGATTTCCTATCATTTTTCTGACCAATTTTGTGTAGAAGTGATTCAGAAAAACAATAGGAAATCAGATCGGAGCTTTCGGAAATAATCAGTTCAACCTGTCTATCCGTCAGGAAATTGCATGGTGTGTACCAGGCATATCACAGGGTGGAGGATAAGACCTTTGTTATGGAGTCAATATTTAAACTATATGGCTTGCCGATGCTTGGATGTCTTCATGCCCTGGTGGACTTCAGTTAAACACTCCTATTGTTCCTTTATTACAGCAGCTTTTGATCTTAAACTTCAGGTCCTATCTAGAAGAAGCAAATCCAAGTCCCACTAATGTTCATTTCTTTTCACCGAAATGAAAGGACTTCAGACCTCTCCTCTGTTTGCTGTTGGTTTGGTCACTACAAGGCTGATAGCTCAGACCCCAGCAAAGTAGAGAAGGTCAAAGGTTGCAAATTAAGACAGCTCTGTTTTATTTCATTAGTAGGAGTGCCAGTGGAGATTATTAATAAGCAATCAGCAAAATCAAAAGCTGTAACTAATGCCTTCCATGCCTCCGGAGCTTGAAAGGAGGAACATCTGTTTTTGGCTTCCCATAAGTGCCCGGAACATCTAATGATGCTAGAGATGGTCTCTCTAGCATGCTGAGCAGCTAAGAGCTCATATCCGGCCACCAGACTCTGAACACCTGTGGCAGGTTCTTCTCTCTCTGGTCTGAAGAGCTTACAGAGGCCACCAACATGATGGAATACTGCTCTATGAGCGTAGGACTTCACCCAAGGAAAATCTGTGTATTGAACTTACCAGGAATAAAACCGAAAGAGGTTTTTTGTGCTCCAGATGTTCAAAGCAAAGGTATGTAAAGATTCTTACTTGTATGAACAGTTTAACATAAGTATTTTCATTAAAGAAAAAAAATTCTATTTCAGGCATACCTAGGTTTCTCAAGACACAGGAGCAGTGCCAATAGAAGAACTTACTTTTACTCTACTATTTAAAGTGTTAATTTTCATTAGTAAAATATCAGTAATTGTTACCAATATTTTACTATGGCTAAACAGAACCCTCTACTACCAAAGCCTAACCCTAACCTCTGTGGTGGTGTCTAATCCTAAACACCCCCTGCACAAACCCTCTCCCTGATGCCTAACCCTAAGCGTCCCCCCTGCACATAAAATGGAAAATAAAACCGCAAAGAAAATACGGGGCATCAACTGGTGCCAAATTCTTTTTTTAGTTCATCAACTTTGGATGGGGCCCACTCCACTTTTTTTCTCTCCATCTCTCTTCATGCTTAGTTGTCAGCAGGCATGGGCTTAAATTCGTCTCCGGGTGATCCGGGTAGTCACTATCCAGATTTCACCCAGTAATGCTGTGCGGGCTGAGTGGGGGGTCAAGCTTACCCGTCTGAAGTCTTCTTCGCTCGTCCCTTGGCACCTCCCACAATGCGTTCCAATGCGCCGTCACGTGATTACAAACACTTCCTCCTTCAACCCGGAAGGAGGAAGTGTTTGAAATCACATGACAGCGCATTGGAATGCATCGTGGGAGGCGACGAGGGACGAGCAAGGAAGACGTCAGACGGGTAAGCTTGACCCCCCGCTCAGCCCGCACAGCATTACTGGGTGAAATCTGGAGGTGGAAGCCTCAGGATCCTAATGAGGCTTCCCCCGTCCTCCTCTGTCCCACGGGGGTCTCGCTGCAGCCCTTCAAAGCCGGCCCGACAAATCCGTCAGACTGTTCAATATTTACCTTTCCAGGTTCCAGCGGGGGCGCGGTTTCGAAGTAGACGGAAATATCAGATCTCAGACGGGTCCGTTCTACTGCGCAGGTGCCGGAGACTCGCGCCTGCGCAGTAAAACGGACTCGACTGAGATTCGGTATTTCCGCCTACTTTGGAGTGCAATGCCGCTACCGCGTCTGCGCTGGAGCCAGGAAGGTAAATATTTACATCGCCGATGTTCAGAGGGGCACAGCGGGATCCCTGTGGGACGCAGGAGGAAGTTGGAAGCCTCAATAGGACCCTGAGGCTTCCCCCCCCCCCAAGGTGAGTACCCCCCAGGGGCCATTTTTCTCAGTACAGGTTTTCTTTAATGCAACAATGTAGAAGCTTTCCAGAGGCGCCAATAGAATAAAAGTCACTTAAACGAGCTTAAAAAACGATGGGGCAGTGGTGGACCTATCCCATCCATGCGGACAAAGCAAACAAAGGAAGGACTGTGGCAACAGTCAAACAACAATTTATACTCCACAGCAAAAATAGGCAACGCGTTTCACGGGCTCCATCCCGCTTCATCAGGCCAATCAGTGCCTCTGTAAGAACGTTAGGACACTAGACTAGGACTATGGTACGAATAGACTGCGAGCTCTAGGGATGCTCATTCGGATTTCGCGGAATTGAAATTTCCGAATTTTCGATCGGAAATTCAGATTTCCGATTGGAACTCGGAAATCAGATTTCTGCAGAAATACTGCATCACTGCAATTCGGTAATTTTAGCCCAATCACAGAACTAAAAAAAAATGGACCAATCAGAGAGAATGCAAAAAAATGACAAAAAAAACACTACCCAGAAATCAGAAACTGGTCGTAAATCTGAAACTGATCGGGTATCGGATTTCTGTAGAAATACTGCATTACCACAACTGGGTCATTTTAGCCCAAGCACAGAACTCTGAAGCATTCGACCAATCAGAGAATGCCGAGTCAACTCGGAAGTATTTTGTCAACCATAAAGCAAAAAATAACCCAAAAAAAAAACCACTACTCGGAAATCCGACCTCGGAAACCGACGATCAGAAATCCGTGAAATCGGTAATAGGCATTGGTGGAAATTTCACTTCCAACCAACTCGTCTGAGGACAGTAAGAAAGAGGGGGATGCATAGTAGGAGGGGGAATAAAGAGGCGGAGGCACAAGACAGAGAGCCTGGTGGCAGGGGTGCAGCTAAGGTTTTTGTGACCCCAAGCGGACTGTAGGAAGTGGCTATCCCGCATAAGTGGGCGTGGCCATGACATGTGGGTGGAGCGGGAGGGCGGATTGGGGCGGGGCTGTTTGCACGGTAAAAATAGATGTGGGAGTGATTGCGCCGCACGATGGGCGTGGCCATGACATTGTATAGGCGGAAGCTTAACCATAGCACAGCAAATATAGCCAACTATGACCATTAAATAATAAATGCAGCAACAGTTACCCCAGACACCAGAAAATAAAAACGCAATTTGTGCAACATTTCAACAGAAAACAAACAAAATTTGGGCCACATTTCAGCAGAAATCAAACGCAATTTGGCCAACATTTCAGTAGAAATGAAACGCAATTTGGGCACATTTCAGCAGAAATCACACGCAATTTGGGCCACATTTCAGCAAAAATCAAATGCAATTAGGGCACATTTTCAGCAGAAATCAAACGCAATTCGGGCCACATTTCAGCAGAAATCAAACGCAATTTGGGCACATTTTCAGCAGAAATCAAACGCAATTAGGGCACATTTTCAGCAGAAATCAAACCCAATTTGGGCCCATTTTTCAGCAGAAATCAAACGCAATTAGGGCACAGTTCAGCAGAAATCAAACGCAATTAGGGCACAGTTCAGCAGAAATCAAACGCAATTAGGGCACAGTTCAGCAGAAATCAAACGCAATTAGGGCACATTTTCAGCAGAAATCAAACGCAATTAGGGCACATTTTCAGCAGATATCAAACGCAATTAGGGCACATTTTCAGCAGATATCAAACGCAATTAGGGCTGCAAAAAGAAAATAATTTACGGTACTCACCTGGCACTGGCAGAAGTCTTCTCTCCCCGTCTCCCGGCCGGCTCCTCAGGCGCGCAGTTCCCACGGAGCTCCCTCCCTCCTCCAATCTCCCGCGCTGATTTAATGCAGGGCTACGGGAAGATGGCCACCCGAAGCCCTGTACTGGAGACATAAATAGTCTCCAGAGCAGGGCTTCGGTGGCGGCCATCTTCCCATAGCCCTGCTCTGCTCTGCCAGCCCCGCGCCAGGGCTGCGGGAAAATAGTAACGTCACGCCGACGTCACGGAACCACCGGCTCCGAGGCCCCTAAGACCTTGAGGCCCCAAGTGGCCGCTTGGTCTGCTTGGTGCCTCACGGCGCCCCTGCCTGGTGGGAGAGGAGAAATGGCAGGAAGGACTCTCATCAGGACTGCAGACATCATTAGTGCTGTTTGGCAGGGAAGTGTTGTTAAAGAGACTCTGAAGTCTCTTTTATTACCTTATTTTGTCATAAAATCCTATTCAGCATTAATGCCCAAGTGGAATCGCCGCATCCCCACAGCAGAGGAGTGATTCATTAGTGAGAAATAGACCTGCAAAGTTCCACAACTTTGCAGGTTGCAGAGTATGCTGGCAAAACAAAACAAAGGGGAAAAACCAGTATATGCTGCTCAAAAACTGCACTTTATTTGAGCCATATGTATAAAAATTACACGCACACAAAATCTAATTATGTCAGAAAAAATGAACTGACATAGAATGAGTACAAATTCAGGACTAGATGCTGCTACTGTACTGGGCACTAGAGAGAGACCACTATAAAGTATTAGAAAATTACCCCACTGCAAGAGGCAGTCAGCAGAAACGAGTCCGTGCCTTTGGTGACGCCCACACTACAAAACATGTGAGGAGACCTATAGAGTAGTAATAAAGTAAGATCATAACCCCTCACAGGCTATAGACATGGGCGTGGCCAATTAGGCCAAGAAGTTATAAACCAGATATCACAGAAAGCCCAACAAATGACTATTCAATATTAATAACTATATCCGCCTCAGTGAGGAGACCCTAGGTGTGAAATTAGAAAAAGGTCATAACCACTCACAGAGGGCATGAATAGGCATGACCAATGTGGTCAATTGACTCATCAATCATATGGTTAGTTGCAAGTTACTAGCATATTAGTGACACTGGCTACCAACTACCAATCATTATACCCTAGTGGTGCCCATGTCAGCCTCAGCAAGGTGACCCAAGAAGTAAAAAATGAGTGAAGAAAGAGGGGTCAGTCATAACCACTCACAGAGGTCACATATAGGCGTCACCTAATATAACAGATCTAGGCAACAGGGCTCATCCTAACCAGTCATATCATATTTTACAGTAGGGTTATTGGGAACACCGTATCCTAAGATTCAGTGAGGGACCAGTATGGTAATTATTTATACAAACTTTTTGCCACTCACAGAGGATAATCATAGGTGCAACCAATGTGATCTAGATTAAAATCTATTCATAGAATACATAAGTGCCCGCAGTTAGAAACATGAATGGGAGCCACTGCCTGATACAATATACCGAGCCTGGATGGTGGCAAAAAAAAAAAATCACAAAAAATGGGAATTACAGTCCAAATATCAGCGCCAAAGAGAGGAAGAAAAACCACATATCTTGCCGCAAAGTGCACATCAAGTCAACATAGGTTCCAGAAGAACAGCTGATTAAACATAGCAATGTATAAAGTGATCCTCCATAATATAGTTCACAGCCCAGCGCAGAACACAGTGCTTAAAGTTTTTTATGTATAAATCTGAAAATGTTGCTATGGCTACACCCAGCGCTGTGAGCACCTGCAGCTTTATGGTAGGTATGCCACTGCTATCACTCCTTGTCAGTAATGTAAACTAATTCCTTACATCTGCACCCCAATTTTAAAAATACCTTTAGGCCCCTTTCACACAGATGTCCCCATTTGTTGTAGTTCTAATGTATTCCAATGGCATCAGAAAACAAGTATCCCTTTTACTGAGGGACACTTTCCCAGAATCCTCGTGAAGCGGGTTGTTCTCCAAGATGGCTCCTGTATTCCTTCCCATTGTAGGAGACTCGAATGAAAGCTGCTGCTGCTGCTGTTGGCTTCTCAAAGGACCACTATAGCAAACAATTGTAAAATTTAAAATACACAAAAATGCATGAATAATAACTTTTCGCCCAGAGTAACATGAGCTATAAATTACTTTTCTTCTATGTTGCTGTCACAGCAGGTAGTAGAAATCTGACAGGTTTTGGACTAGCCATCTCCTTATGGGGGATTCTCAGGGTATTATTTAATTTGCAAATGCATTTAAGTGAATGGCAGTTGCTCAGTCCAACTGCCAGAATAGTGTGCAAAGAGGTAGGGCGTGGCCTGCATCTTTTGTATAGATCCTTTCCAGGTAGTGCTTTTCTAAAAAATAAATGAAACACTGAGAATCCCCCATGAAGATATGGACTAGTCAAAAATCTTTCAGTTCCGTCAGATTCTATTCTAACTAATGTAAGTGACAGCAACATAGGAGACAAGAAATTTATAGCTCATTTTACTCTGGAAGAAACATTTATGTTTACATGTATTTTACAATTTTTTGGTGATGGTGGTCTTTTAAGGGACACTTTCCTAGGATCCCTGTGAAGTGGGTGGCTGTGTTGGTTTTATATTGAAGAAGAACAGGATCGCCACAGTTTACATTGAGGGGATGCCACTAGGGGAAAGTGGCAAGTAGTGATGTCGCGAACCTCCGATTTTCGGTTCGCGAACCCTGTTCACGAACTTCCGCGAAAGGTTCGGTTCGTGGAAAAGTTCACGAACCGCAATAGACTTCAATGGGGAGGCGAACTTCAAAATTTAGAAACATTTCTACTGGCTGGAAAAATGATAGAAAACATGTTTCAAGGGATCTAATACCTGGAGGAAGACATGATTGAGTGAAAAACACATCAAAAGTCCCAGGCAAAAATCTAGATTTCACATAAACCCCTATTTGAAGGTCACAAATCTCATTCAATGTTCAATTACAGGCCTACACTGCTTTACAACATCAGGCAGTGTATCACTCTCTCCTTCCTCCCTCCCTCCTCCCTTCCTCCCTCACTCCCTCTCTCCCTCACCCCGGAGGGAGGAGGGTCTCATCTTCCAGGGAATTGTAGAATTTCAAAAGCCAGCTTACATACCTTGGCCGGGAATTGAACCCAGGTCTTGGCCGGGAATTGAACCCAGGTCTGAGTGCTTGGTAGTCAGCTCTCTTAACCTCTAAACCACCACCAACACTACATGTTGAAGCCAGCCTAGCATGTACCATTGTGATATACCCAAGAGAAAAATGAGCTTGCTCTCTCTCTAGGACTTGATGGTTTTAAGCTGAAAATTCACTTCAATGTCATCAACGGATACCAGCAGAATTTCACAGGCAATTTCGGAATTCTGACGGATTGAAAACGCAATTCCGTTCCGACCAAACAGAATGGAATGACCAATTTCCGCCCAAAATTGCGGAAAATACAATTCCGCGGAAAGCGGTGACCATTCCTACTAGAGTGAGAGAGAGATAAATCTACATGGCTATTTGGGGTTCTCTTCGGACAACTGTTGAACACAAAAGGCAAGGCTATGCCTGGGTGGGGTTGAACCACCAACCTTTTAGTTAATAGCCAAACACGCTAATCAATTGTGCCACAGAGACTGTGTTCTATTCCTGGCCAATGTGAGTTGGCTTTTGACATGCTACACATCCTTAAGCAAGCTCATTTTTCTCTAGGATAGATCATAATGGTACATGCTAGGCTGCCTTCAGCATGTAGTGTTGGTGGTGGTATAGCGGTTAAGAGAGCTGACTACCAAGCACTCAGACCTGGGTTCAATTCCCGGCCAAGGTATGGAAGCTGGCTTTTAAAAGCCTACAAATCTTTAAGCAAGCTCATTTTTCTCTAGAATAGATCATAATGGTACATGCTAGGCTGCCTTCCGCATGTAGTGTTGGTGGTGGTATAGCGGTTAAGAGAGCTGACTACCAAGCACTCAGACCTGGGTTCAATTCCCGGCCAAGACCTGGGTTCAATTCCTGGCCAAGGTATATAAGCTGGCTTTTGAAATTCTACAATTCCCTGGAAGATGAGACCCTCCTCCCTTCGGGAGGGAGGAGGGAGAGGGAGTGAGGGAGGAGGGGTGAGGGTAATAACAATTAGCTAGGAACAAGCCTATAAGAGCCTAACTAAACTCTCCCTAGCAGAGTCTGTCAGCAGCTGTCCCTTAACTAATTAGTGCAGGCAGACTAGTGAGTAAAACGGCACAAGGACCTTGCCTTTTATAAGGGGGTGGGGCTCCAGGAGTGAGTGCAGTCTGATTGGCAACAATGTGCCTGCTGACTGTGATGTAGAGTGTCGAACTTCTGGAAAAGTTTGCCTGCTCTTGGCGAAAGCGAACCACCGAAGTTCGCCTGGAACCGTTCGCCGGCGAACCGTTCGAGACATCTCTAGTGGTAAGGGCACATCACAGTCTCAGAAGAAGGGTATGGGTAGAGCAGGTACAGGAAAGGATTAGGTGAGAATAAATCTCCTAGACCTCTAATTTTAAAAGTTGTGACACTTGTAAAACAGCAAACTTTTCAGAGGGCTGAGAAAACATTACTTAACTTATTTACTTAACATGCAATATTTCTGAGATTATTAAAGGATACCTGAGGTGACATGTGACATGATGAGATAGACATGTGTATGTACAGTACCTAGCACTCAAATAACTATGCTGTGTATCCTTCTTTAATTTCTCTGTATGAAAGAGATAAACATCGGGCATGCAAGTGCCAGTTTCTGTCCGGGTCGGACTGGGTCAGACTATAGCATAACCCTCACTGATTAGTAATTATAGCTGTAAAACACTTTCCTGTCAGTAAATGGCTTCCTGGAGTAGGAAAGAGATAAAAAGGGTCAATAATAGATTTGACTACTACACAGTGTCCGAGCATTAGCAAAAATATTTATAGGACATATTTTGTAAATTTTTATACAAAAAGTTAATTCCATAACACTTTTTTTTTAGTTGCTAGTCGTCATTTTTAGTATATTAGTTGATGTAGCAAGTTTGGATTCGGACTGGCAGCGTGAAAAGGAGGGTTTTTTTTGTAGAGGGGGGGGGGGGGGGGGGAGAAGGGCTGTCAGTCGGTTTTGCCCTCTGGGGGAATAGTGTACTATGGTCTTTCAGACCTTCTTAGTAATTACAGATAATCAGGCAAGAAATGTCTGTGGTTGATGGTATTCTGCATTCCACACTCCACCCACTACAGGATACTGCAGAAAGGGGAGGAAGGGGGAAAAAAAAGAAAAACTTGATTACTCCTAATTTAAACACTTTGAAAACTTTGTTTTGTATTGTCCGCCTGGTACTCATAAACTGTGAGCCTCACATTACGCAGCACATCCTGCGTGCGCTAGCCAAACACATGGAAGGTGCAAATCTATGACGGCATCTATGCAGTATTGCTTAAAGGACCACTATGGCAAAAATTGTAACATTTAAAACAGAGAGTAAAATGAGCCATAAAAGACTTTTCTACCATCCTGCTGTCACTTCCAGTAGGTAGCAGAAATCTGACAGAACTTTTGAATTCTGCCTATGGAGCATTGGAGATACATGGTACTCTTCAAGTTATTGAAACCAGAATAAATCTGTGCAATAATCTGGATTCTCATAGGATTCAATAGTTTTGGTGCTATTTTGAAGACTAAGTGATTTCTGCTAGCTCCATCCCTGAATTGTAGTTTGATGTACAATTTTGAGGGGGAGGAGCTTAATGTACATTCTTAGGCTTTAGGTGTATAAATAACATGCAGGGCGGGCATGTCTATTGTGGTATCTTAAAGAGGAACTGTACCCAAGGACTGAACTTTATCCCAATCAGTAGCGAATACCCATTTTCCCAAGAGAAATCTTTACCGTTTCATGAGTAGATCATCAGAGGGTCTGTATGGCTGATATTGGGGTGAAACCCCTCCCACAGTGAGGCGTGATGACCATAATTCTGACAGTTTGCTGTCTGTGACTCTTGTTGCATTGTGGGAAATAATAGCTGTTTCCAACTAGAGTTGGGCCGAACGGTTCGCCTGCGAACGGTTACATGCGAACTTCAGTGGTTCGCGTTCGCGTCCCGCAAGCGAACTTTTGCGGAAGTTCGGTTCGCCCCATAATGCACGATGAGGGTCAACTTTGACCCTCTACATCACAGTCAGCAGGCCCAGTGTAGCCAATTAGGCTACACTAGCCCCTGGAGCCCCACCCCCCTTATATAAGGCAGGCAGCGGCGGCCATTACGCTCACTCGTGTGCCTGCATTAGTGAGAGTAGGGTGAGCTGCTGCAGACTGTCTCTCATAGGGAAAGTTTAGTTAGGCTTAGCTTGTTCCTGGCTGCATACCTGTTCTGTTCAGTACCTGCATACCTGTTCAGTGAACCTGTCCAGTGAACCTGCCACTGCATACCTGTTCTGTGAACCCACCACTGCATACCTGTTCAGTGAACCCACCACTGCATACCTGTTCAGTGAACCCACCACTGCATACCTGTTCAGTGAACCCACCACTGCATACCTGTACTGTGAACTCACCACTGCATACCTGTACTGTGAACTCACCACTGCATACCTGTTCAGTGAACCCACCACTGCATACCTGTTCAGTGAACCCACCACTGCATACCTGTTCAGTGAACCTGCCACTGCATACCTGTTCTGTGAACCCGCCACTGCATACCTGTTCTGTGAACCCACCATTGCATACCTGTTCTGTGAACCCACCACTGCATACATGTACTGTGAACCCACCACTGCATACATGTACTGTGAACTCACCACTGCATACCTGTTCAGTGAACTCACCACTGCATACCTGTTCAGTGAACCCGCCACTGCATACCTGTTCAGTGAACCCGCCACTGCATACCTGTTCAGTGAACCCGCCACTGCATACCTGTTCAGTGAACCCGCCACTGCATACCTGTTCAGTGAACCCACCACTGCATACCTGTTCTGTGAACCCACCACTGCATACCTGTTCAGTGAACCCACCACTGCATACCTGTTCAGTGAACCCGCCACTGCATACCTGTTCAGTGAACCCACCACTGCATACCTGTTCAGTGAACCCACCACTGCATACCTGTTCAGTGAACCCACCACTGCATACCTGTTCAGTGAACCCACCACTGCATACCTGTTCTGTGAACCCGCCACTGCATACCTGTTCAGTGAACCCGCCACTGCATACCTGTTCAGTGAACCCGCCACTGCATACCTGTTCAGTGAACCCACCACTGCATACCTGTTCAGTGAACCCACCACTGCATACCTGTTCAGTGAACCCACCACTGCATACCTGTTCAGTGAACCCGCCACTGCATACCTGTTCTGTGAACCCGCCACTGTATACCTGTTCTGTTCAGTGAACCCGCCACTGCATACCTGTTCTCGCCATGGTGCGCACCAGTCCAGCACGGCCGTCACTACACAAACAGCTGTTTGCGGTGCGTTACACGGTGAGTTTGGTGTGTCAGTGTGAAGCAGTACCTTAATTACACTACCTGATTGATGTATACACATGCAAGATGTTTTAAAGCACTTTAGGCCTGTCATTTAGCATTCAATGTGATTTCTGCCCTTAAAACGCTGCTTTGCGTCAAATCCAGATTTTTCCCGGGGACTTTTGGCATGTATCCCACTCCTCCACCTGGGGGTCCAGGTGTTAGACCCCTTGAAACATCTTTTCCATCACTTTTGTGGCCTGCATAATTTTTTTTTTTCAAAGTTCGCATCCCCATTGAAGTCTATGGCGGTTCGCGAACTTTTACGCGAACCGAACCTTACGCGGAAGTTCGCGAACCCGGTTCGCGAACCTAAAATCGGAGGTTCGGCCCCACTCTATTTACAACTGCCAAACAACCAGTATCTCTCTCTGTGCATATGTATATCTATAAAAAAACCTAAACAACTTAGGGTGTTAGGGGCAGTGGTGTAGCAATAGGGGTTGCAGAGGTCTCGACTGCATCGGGGCCCTTGGGCCAGAGGGGCCCTGTTGAGCCCTCCCTTAACCACAGTTTTAGCCCTTTATTGGTCCTCTGCTTGTAATAATCACTTCTATCGATGCTTTAAATGGTAGTTGTCATTAACAAGCTGTTCCCCACCCCCCTCTTGCACCTCAGACACTGTGGTTGTCCTTGGCAGGTTTTGGTGCGCCGCATGAATTGTATGTTTAGAGTGCTTGGGGGGCCCAATGTAAAACTCGCACCGGGGCCCATAGCTCCTTAGCTACGCCACTGGTTAGGGGGTGTGGTTATAGGCAACTGCAGTTGGTGCGGTCTAGTTTTTTTCATGTCTGGCAGTAGGAAAGATGATGACCTGCAGGCGGATTGTGGATCAAACATGAACAAGTTACATGGCGAATATCAATCATTTCTTGACCTCTCCTCTATTTTGTAACTTCTCACTTTGCAATGTAATGCTTTATTTTTTCCCCCTTTTCGCTTAATGGAGTACTGTAAGGGGGGGGGTCGGGGGAAGAAAAAAAGTTGAAAAAAAATGAGTTGAACTTACCTGCGGCTTCTAATGGTCCCCCGCAGATGTCCTGTGCCCACGCAGCCACTTACCAATGCTCCGGTCCCTGCTGCTGGTTCACTTCTGGAATTTCCGACTTTAAAATCGGAAATCCACTGCGCCTGCGCAGCCGCGCCCTCCCTCCCGCTGACGTCACCAGGAGTGTACAGTGCAGGTCCAGTACGGTCTGCACCTGCGCAGTACGCTTCTGGTGACGTCAGCAGGAGCAAGGGCGTGGCTGCACAGGCGCAGTGGTTTTCAGACTTTAAAGTCGGAAATTCCAAAAGTGAACCAGCAGCAGGGACCGGAGCATCGGTGAGTGGCTGCGCGGGCACAGGACATCTGCGGGGGGACCATTAGAAACCCCGGGTAAGTTCAACTCTTTTTTTCCCCGACCTCCCTACAGTATTCCTTTAACCTTCCTGGCGGTAAGCCCGAGCTATGCCGCGCAGGAAGATATCTCAGCCCCTGGTGGGGCGATTTGCGCACTTTAAACTGCTGTACGCGCAGCTAGCACTTTGCTAGCCAAGCGTACAGCTCAATCGGCAATCGCCCACATGCAGCGGCGCAAGAGGGCCCCCCCCCGCCAGAGCCCTGCGCTGCCCGGACCAATGAGTTCCGGGCAGCGCTAAAGGCTGGATCGGAGACGTCTGACGTCAGGACGTCGGCTGACGTCCATGACGTCATTCTGATCGTCGCCATGGCAACAGGAGAAGCCAAACAGGGGAGCGCGTTATATACGCGTTCCCCTGTTTGCTTTTGATGCCGGCGACGATCGCACTAGAGGGACACATGCGCCCTCTAGTGGCGTTTCATGTAGCTACCACTCTGGTAGCTTTACATGAAACAAAAAAAAAAAAGTGGCAAAAAAAATTAACCGCCAGGAGGGTTAAGTTCCTCTTCAATGGATATTCTAGTGTTTGGTGCAGACTACATGAACAGGCCAACAGGAAATGTATGCATCTGTCTGTTGGGCCGCCAACACCTGTTTCAGAGAATGATCCAGCAACGTGTCTAATGTGAACGGACTCCCGTGATCTGCCAATATGCAAACCTTGGTCTCTCGGCCATCATAGCTGCCGGAGAATAAGCAGGTGTGCACTGGTGACAATAATGTTCGGGTCTGTATGACACTCAGTGATAAACGCTCCTCACTTAACCGCAATTACTGGAACTGGTGGGACTGGAGTGAGTAGCCGGCCGCTGACCTGTGTTCACCTCTCAGCTCTGTGGCTTCAGGCAAGGCTGTCTGGTGTCTCACGAGTCTCAGCCGAGGGCAAGTAGGGCCCATCTATCTTCTACAGATCTGCAGACAGGACACCAGGAACGTTTCTTGTCTCCAAATCGGTCTGTGCCACAAGCAGACATTTATCAGAATTATCTTGACGCAAATTTATGTTAGGCCTGTCAGAAAGATGTGAGGATACTCTAGGCGGTCAGAGATCGAAGATGATCAAAATAGATTATTTAGTCAGAGTTATTTCCCAGAATGCAACAAGGTTGACAGACAGCAAACTGTCAGGACCATGGCCATGACATCACACTGTGGGAGGGGTTTCACCACAATATCAGTCATACAGATGTCCCTGATGATCTATTTGAGAAAAGGTGAAGGTTTCTGGTGGGAAACGGGGTATCCGCTACTGATTGGGTTGACGTTCAATCCTTGGCAGTTCCTCTTTATTGTTACATTGCCAGGCAGGTGATTGTAACCGACCGGGTCCACTGTGATTTCGCGCGAATGCAGGGCAGGAATAGCGTCCTCAACTTGTAAAGGTGGCCATACACGATTAATTTTTTTTTTTCTGGTCGGAAAAATCCGATCAATTATTCCACTTGATCAAATAAATCTAAAAATTGGGGTGAGGTACCATACACGAATGATCAATCGCGTATCAGGCACCACCACAAGCTGTATGCAGGAGAGGTAAGCGTCACACGGTTGCTTGGAAATACCGTGGTGACTGCAGATAATGGATGAGGAAGCGTGAATGGCTAAAAGAGGTGGTTTATTGGGCAAACAGACGACGCGTTTCTCGGGGGGAGGTCCTTCATTTCATTCACGCTTCCTCGTCCATTATCAGAAGCAACCCTGTGACTCTTACCTCTCCTGCATACAGCTTATGGTGGCACCTGATACGTGAACACCGCTCTCCCGTCTTCCACCACTGGAGAGCTGGTAGCATCGCTGTGGGGCAAGCCCCATTGCTTTCTTCCAACCCACAAGACATCCGGATGGTCCCCCTGGATCGTGACGCTGACAACGTTCCCTGGAGGAGTCCACCGGGCCGCCATCCTGAGAGCCTGGTCCCTGGCTTTTCAAAGGGACACAAGCGTTCGCAGGCTGTATATCACCGACAGCCATCTGCATCCAAGTGAGACCTGTCTTGCACAGGTAAACGTGCTTTGCATCTATTGTTTTTAGAGCGCTCTCCCTCTCTCTTTACTACACACTGGATTTCCTGAGCTGCATAAAACCTGGTTGCCTGATCGCACCTCAAAGAGGGTTATCCAGACTCCAATTTAGAGACTTTGAATACTAGTAATTAGAGATGCCGCAAACATGGAATTTGTCGTTTGCAAAGAGCGATCGCGAACTTCCGCAAATGTTCGCGAACATGCGAACCTCCATAGTCTTCAAAGGGCAGGCAAATTTTAAAACCTACAAAGACAGTTTCTGGACACAAAAGTGATGGAAAAGTTTTTTCAAGGGGTCTTACACCTGGACTGTGGCATGCTGGGAGGGGGATCCATGCCAAAAGTACCACCAAAAATTACGGTGTTGACGCAAAGTCAGGTTTTATTCCCTAAAGGGCAGAAATCACATTACATTCCTACAAATAATGTACTGGAGTGGTACTGTGCCTGCAACTTAATGTAGCAACAGCAGTATTGTGCACACAGCTCTGGGTGTCAGAGGGCTATGAAGTGTCACACACAAAAAGAAAACCCCCCAAAAAACCACAGGAGACTGATGTGCTAGCTCTCAAAAGGGCTGTTTGGGGTGCTTTCACAGCAAGCGAGGAACAAGAACACAGGCCTAGCTAATGCTTTCCCTACCTATCTGCAGCAAGTCTGGCCCTGTCTCACTAACAGCAGCCAGCAGAGAATGAATCCACTATGGCCACCACAACGGATTTTTAATAGGAGGGTGGGGGGTCCAGGAGGGGCTGCTAGCTGATTGGCTGTCATGCGTCTGCTGACTATGAGGTAAGGGGTCAAAGTTGGACTCCATGATGATGTATAGGGGCGGGTCGAACATGCCATATCTTTGCAGTTTGTAGAGACCGCGAACAGCGGAAAATTGCTGGGAACTGTCTACCGGCGAACTGTACAGGCCTAACCCTAAACCCCACCCCCTTGATGCCTTATCCTAAAACCTCTTTCGAACGCCTAACCCTAACCGCCCCCCCTCACTTCCTGTCGTCTAACCCTTAAAGCTCCCTTTCCTGATGCCTTTCCCCAACACTAGCCCCAGGCCACCCATGAGGCGGAGTGAGGCCAGTTACTCAGGCAGCGAAAGTGGGGGGGAGGGTGCAGCGCCCGTCTCTCTCACCTGGGTCCACTGTCCGCTCTCCCCCTCCAGCTATGAGTGCAGCGTATCCCAGTGTGTCAGGCAGCGGACGGGGGAAGTAATTACTCACCTCTTCCTTCTGCGTTCCAGTGTGCGTACCACCGCAATGCCACCCACTGTACACGGTCTGACTCCCTCCCCGCGTTGTGCCCGCTGCCCCCTTTCCTGGCTGCTAAAAGTCTAGAACCGGCCCTGCCTTAAACCCCCCCTTCTTGATGCCTAACCTTAAAATCTCCTTCCTGTTGCTTAATCATAAAACCCTCCTTCCTAACCCTAGAACGTTCAAAAATAATTTTCAAAAATGAATAATTTGTAAATACAAAACATTAATAAACTATAACGTTCTAATTTTGAAAACTATAAAGAAAACCTGTGACGTTATTTTGAAAAGAATAATTCCAAATTCCTGCTTTGGGCGCCTGTTAGCTGATATTTGCATTAGCATCTATGGGGTACTCAAATCATCCATTTCAATTGCTGCGATATTGGGTACACCTATCCCTTCTGTCGGCCCACAGGCATCTCCCGGCACAGCAGTCATCCTCAACAAAAATATTAGCGTTGGCCAGGTTGACCCTTTAATCGACAAGTCAAAATTATACGGCAAAAGGAAAGTCCAATATTGTCATGTCGGTGGGACCTGCCCCGGTTTGCGGCAAATGAGTTTTGTGACCGGGGTCCTATGCCTCTGATGACCGTCCAGGAGTCTAAAGCACAGAGCACGACCCCCAATCTGCCAGGCACAAGGCACAAAGCTGAGGAGCAGAAGCTGGTAGGATCTGCCCGTCCCAGCAGCCTGCCAGTCTCCTCTTATAAGACGGCACCCCGCAGTCTCCACTCCAGGCCCTGAAAAGAATTAAGAGGGCCTCCTTTGAAAAGCGGAGTTCTGGCTATAGACAGGACCATTAGATCATGGTAATTATTCCATTGACATCGTAGAGTGTCACAGCGGGGCGTAGAAAACTCATCAAACACTTCTCCTCGCCCATTTCCCGGGCCGCTAATGAGCCAGACTGCATGCCTTTGTGCTTCCCCCTTTCTCTCGTTGTGTAGCGGGGGCTCCCCGGGCCAACGCCAGCTTTGTGAGCCAAACAGGCCGCCCCATTCAGAGCCATTTCTTCCCCAATGACCTCCGACCCCGCCGGGTTGTGACATCACCCGCCTGATTCACGATCGTTTTCATTGGCAGACACTTCCCTCTTGTTCTGGTGTCTCTGAACGACGTCTCCTATTTGGTGTCCGAAACGCAGCGCCCCGACAAAAAGAAACCAGCCAGGCTTCGCACAGAAGGGGCCCTGTTATCTCGCTATAAAAAGCCTCTGCGACGGACGAAAATAATGGCTTAATAACAGGAATTTAATTGTCTGGATTATCCAATGAGCCAGACGAGAGACATATTTCGCTAATCACATCAGATGCTATTAAAAGGAAGCAGGAATGTCAATTTAAGAATAACTGTATGTTTTTAAAATGTTAACGTGGAAAACCTACTCAACTCCGGGTACACCGGTTTACATGTGAAATAGATCAGTATAAAATAAGCAGAGGTTTATTTTTATTTTTTTAACCTCCAAGTGCGAATTCCTGATCCGCCTCTTTGTCTTTCCAGGTGATTGCGCTTACCTACGTCCTCCTCAATAGATTGCACCGCACGCAGGAGGTAAACCAACGCCATATTCGGGAATCCACACCTTCCAGCACGGACCTACGTATAATATTTTTATTTTATTTTAATTTCCATGCCCCATTACAAAACAACAAATTTAAAGCGGACCTGAACTCACAACGTCCTCTCTGCTCTAAAAGATAAGTAACAGCATAATAACTTTTAAAGAAAAACATTTCTTTGTTACACCTGATACAAATCATGAAATACATCTGCAGTGTGTCTACTTCCTGCTTTCAAGGAAGCAGACACGTGGGGTTAACATCCTGTGATTACAAATTAGCTGCTCTGCTGAGGCAGTCAGCTGACACACTTGTGATTAGTCACAGATGAGGGGGAGTTAGACAGGCTAAACTCTCTAAATACATACAGGGTGCATTTGTTTCTGCTTACCTTCTACCATGTGCAAGAGTTTAGGTCCACTTTAAAGGACAACTGAAGTGCAAAGTATACAGAGCCTGCCATATTTATTTCCTGTTAAAGTGAACTCAGAACTTCTCTCTGCTCTAAAAGATACACAACAGCATAGCATCCTGTAAGCAAGAAAACATATTCGTTACAGCCGATACAAATCCTAAAATAAATCTGCACTGTTTCTACTTCCTGATTCATGGAAGCAGACATCTTGTTTACATCCTGTGCTTTCAAATGAGCTTATCTGCCAAGGTAGTCATGTGACACAGGAGAGAGTATGGCAGCCTCCATATCCCTCTAACTTCAGGTGTTCGGCATGCCCTTGGGAGGCCTGTAAACTCCCTACATTCTTGTCCGAGGCAGCCCCAGTCAGCCACCTTTGCTGAAAACAATGCTACAATGCTTTAGTGTTCCCAGTGTTGGAGGCTAGTCTGGAATCACCAGTGTGGAGTACGTGTGTGTAGGCAGACCCGGATTAAGGACAAATGGGGCGCTTAGCAAAGTAGCAGATCCCCCCCCCCCCATAGCCAAGTATAGTTGCCCCCAGTATGGGTAGCCAGCTATAGGTGCCCCCAGTACCTATACAGCTATAGGTGCTCCCAGTATAGGCAGCATGTTATAGGTGCCTCCAGTATAGGTAGCCAGGTCTGTAGGTGTCCCCAGTATAGGTAGCCAGGTCTATAGGTGTCCCCAGTATAGGTAACCAGGTCTATAGGTGTCCCCAGTATAGGTAGCCAGGTTTTTAGGTGTCCCCAGTATAGGTAGCCAGGTTTTTAGGTGTCCCCAGTATAGGTAGCCAGGTTTTTAGGTCTCCCCAGTAAAGGTAGCCAGGTATATAGGTGTCCCCAGTATAGGTAGCCAGGTATATAGGTGTCCCCAGTACAGGTAGCCAATACTATAGGTGTCCCCAGTATAGGTAGCCAAGTTTATATGTGACCCCAGTAGCCTGGAAGGAGGAGCCCCAGGCACAGAGCAGCGGGGAGGGGGGCAGCCACCCTTACTCACCGGGGGTCCACCTCCAGTTCTCCCGCCTCCAGAATTTTGTGTAGTGAGCGGGGAACGACTTACTTAGCGTGCCGCTGCTCTGTTTTTCTCTATTGTCCAATCCTGCTCTCACTGTACTTCCGCTAATCAGGAAATGAGCGTCAGTGAGCGGCACTGGAAGACTGAGACAACCAGACCAGCGGCACACAGAGCTTCAGCGCCTGGAACCAGGAAGTGGTAAGTCGATCCGGCAGCCGCTGTGTGAAATTCTGGAGGGGCGAGCCAGGAAGGGGGGCCCCAGGTGAGGGAAAGGTGAGGCTGCCCCCCCTCCCCACTGATCTGTGCCCACTGTTGCTCCCCTATCCTGCACTGTACCCCCTTCTGTTCTGGACCATAAGGCTGGTTCTGCAGTGCTGCTGATGGTGCCCCTAAGACTCTGAATGGTGCCCCAAGCTACTACTTCTGTTGCCTGGTGGATAATCTGGCTCTGTGTGTGGATTTGTACGGCTGATATTGGCTTGTGTCTCTTTTGGTTATCAGGTCAGAGACAGATTACCGAGAAATGGAGCCTACGGCAAGGTAGCCTTGGCCCTGCTCTCTGCCACCTAAAAGTCTTGGTAGGTTCAGTTAGGGGCAGGGGGACAGTGGAGATAGCAGCTAAGGCCCCTGAACAGCCAGAATGCCCTAATTACCAGCCTAGACTGCCTTGTGAATGATCCAGCTAAGCATCAGTTTACAGCGGAATGAGTAAACTAACATCAATTCTCTACTCTCATCATCCCAAAACAGGACAAGCCTCCATACTGATCTTTTTTTTTTGAGAAACCTCTGTATAAAAATATATAACCAATGAGTAAAATATACAACGACAAAGCATTTGTAGAGCGCTTTTCTCCCGTAGGACCCAAAGCACATAAGCTTGTCTCAGATCAGTACATAGTGATGTGTACAGGGGAAATGTTACGTGATCATAAATGCCAGACTAAACAGGTGGCTTTTCAGTTTCGATTTAAACATATCCAGGATTGGAGCTGTCTTGATTAAGTTGAGCAAGACAGTCCACAGGTTAGGGGCAGCATGACAGAAAGCTCTTGCTCCAAAGGTTTTTAGTTGGACTCCAGGGGTGGTGAAGTTATGGGATCCTTTTGATCTGAGGTTGTGGGAGATGGGACTCAGTTGCAGCAAATCCTTCAGGTATCCTGGGCCTGGGTCGTGTAGGGATTTGAATGGCAGTATGCCAATTTTGACAAGGATTCTCCATTTTATGGGTAGCCAGTGTAGTGAGCATAGGATTGGTGTTATGTGGCAATGGCTGGGTTGACTTAACTGTCTTGCGACCGCATTCTGTACAAGCTGCAGACAGTGCAGGTCTTTATTTGGAAGGCCTGCATAGAGGGAATTGCTATAGTCCAGCCATGATGATGTGATAAAAGCGTGACCTAGGGTCACAAGATCCTCCGAAGGAATGAGGCGCTTAAATGGATACTTAAAGAGAGTCTGAAGCGAGAATAGATCTCGCTTCAGACCTCATAGCTAGCAGGGGCATGCGTGCCCCTGCTAAAACGCCGCTATAGCGCGGCTTAACGGGGGTCCCTGTCCCCCCAAACCCCCTCCGTGCAGCGGGGGAGCGCTTTCTGGTTGGGGCAGGGCTAACCACCGCAGCCCTGCCCCATGCGCGTCTGTCAGACGCGCATCTCCGCCTCTCCCCCGCCCCTCTCAGTCTTCCTTCACTGAGAGGGGCGGGGGAGAGGCGGCGATGCGCGTCTGATAGACGCGCTGGGAGGCAGGGCTGCAGCCGTTAGCCCTGCCTCTAGGAAGAAGATTACCAGCGACCATTTTACGACCAACTTTTGCGGGGGGTGGGTTGGGGGTGAAGGGACCCCCGTTTAGCCGCGGGATAGCGGCGTTTTAGCAGGGGCACACGTGCCCCTGCTATATATAAGACCTGAAGCGAGATTTAGTCTCGCTTCAGTGTCTCTTTAAGCCTGGACTAAAAAAATGAGTTTTGCTTACCTGGGGCTTCTACCAGCCCCCCTCAGCTGTCCCGTGCCCTCGCAGTCACTTGCGGATCCTCATGTCCCCTGCCGCCACCTAGTTTCGTTTTTGGCCGACAAGCTTACTGCGCCTGTGCGGGCCTGACCACGCGTCTCTATGTTCCCATCCACAAAAGTGTCCTGTGCAGGACGCTATTGTGGACAGAAACTCGAAGGCGGCTACGTGTGGCCAGGCCTGTCCGCGAAACGAAACTAACTGGCGGCGTGGGACAGGAGGACATGTGAGTGACTGCGAGGGCACGGGACGGCTGAGGGGGGCTGGTAGAAGCCCAGGGTGAGTAAAACTGATATTTTTTTATTCCAGGCTCAAGTATCCCTTTAATATATTCAATATTACACCTGTATGTGGCTACAGCATAATTATTTTTTATAGTGTGCTTGGAGTGCCTCTTTAAGCCCCAAATTCATCCTCACCTCCTCCTCCTGCTGAAATGGGAGACAACCTGGGACAAAAACGTATTCCCGATTATCTCGTTGCTGCTACGCTAGAGGCATCACCAGCTTTGAAAAGTGATATCTCTCGACAAGGTTTTTTAAAAAA
Source organism: Hyperolius riggenbachi (assembly GCF_040937935.1). NCBI lineage: Eukaryota > Metazoa > Chordata > Amphibia > Anura > Hyperoliidae > Hyperolius > Hyperolius riggenbachi. The sequence goes on along the minus strand of NC_090657.1, from coordinate 187,817,954 downwards.
GGCTATTTTCACCTGCTCCGCCTGCCGCGTTTACCTGCCATGGGAAGAGCCATCATCCGCGCTCCCCTCACCTGCATCACCGTGACAACCTGCTTCCTCCTGTCACAACAACGTGCGGCGCAACAGAGGTCGCCATCGGTTACACTAATTAGAGGCAGCAGGTAGGGCCTAATTAATTAGTTTGATTAGAAATAAAAACGACCGTCGCTTTGGCAAGGGGGAAAGTGTGGTTAATTAAGGAGACCTGATTTTTAACTCCACGAGCGCCAACGATTCTCGGTAGGTAGGTGAATACAGAGCACGGTAAGAATCGCACGAACGCCCACGCAACGCCTCACATCTGTTGTTCCAGTAACACCTGTAAGAAAGGCAACTTCTACATGTAACGGGTTATAAATAGCCAATCTGACTTCTTCACGACCTGTATATTAATATTAAAGCACAGCTCCGCATACAAATATACCGAATATATCGTAGGCCTGTGTAGGCAATTTAGTCACTCAACTAATGTGGGGAGTCCTCACCAAGCTGCAAGGTTTTTTTTAAAAGACAACTGTAGTGAGAGGGATATGGAGACTACCATATTTATTTCCTTTTAACTACTTTAGGACCATGGTGATTGAAATCTACGCCCTGTTTTGGTGGTCACCTGGCTGGCAGGGCGTAGATTTCAATCAGCCCCCACTGCGCGCATCCGCCGTTTCCGTTGCTCCCCGTTGATCTCGCCGCAGCTCACTGTCTCTATGATGACAGAGCCATGTGAGCCAGTCAGTAGCCGATTTCATTGGTTCCTGGCCGTGTCTATCAATGTAAGCCACTCCCACAGGCTTACATTGATGGACACGGTCAGGAGCCAATGAAAGCTGCTCCTGACCAGCTCACATGACTTCCGTCATTGAGACGGCAGAGTGGATGTCAGGAGGATCTCGGCGTGTGGCGGTGACGGCGGTTGCGGCAGGTATGTTCGGCGATTCTTTCGGATTCCGTCGGTATTGTAACAGAGGTCTTTGGTCCTTAAGGGGGCAGAGACCGCTGGTATTTAAAGAGGAACTCCAGTGAAAATAATGTAATAAAAAAAGTGCTTCATTTTTACAATAATTATGTATAAATGATTTAGTCATTGTTTGCCCATTGTAAAATCTTTTAATTCCCTGACTTACATTCTGACATTATATGGTGATATTTTTACTGTTGGCAGTATAAGCTGCATGCTTGTTTCTGGTGTTATTCAGACACTACTGCAGCTAAATACATCAGCAGGGCTGCCAGGCATGCAACTGGCATTGCTTAAAAGGAAAGAAATATGGCAGTCTCCATATTCTTTTCACTACAGTTGTCCTTTAAATCATTTGAATTCTATTGAAATTAGGATAAATTAAAGGAAAATTAAGTGAGAGGCATATGGGGGTTGCCATATTTATTTCCTTTTAAACCCTTTGCCTGGCAGTGCTGCTGATCTCATTGGCTGCAGTAGTGTCTAAATCACAGACCTGAAACAAGCATGTGGAAGATCCAGGGTCTATGGATAAAAGTAGTAGAAGCACTGGATCAGCAAGACAGCCAGGCAATGTGCATTGTTTAAAAGGAAATACATATGGCAGCCTCTATCTCTCCTACTTCAGGTGTCCTTTAAGCAGTAGGACAAGAAGCGACTCCTGGACTTGAGTAATTTCTGCTTGTGCATGAGCTAACGGAATCCGAAGTGAGAGGGACATGGAAGCTGCCATATTTATTTCCTTTTAAACAATACCAGTTGCCTGGCTGTCCTGCTGCTACAGCCTGCAGTCACCCAGCGCTCAATAGGTATACAGTGTCCACCACCAAAGGACAAACCATAGGCCAGGCTTAGTAGATTTCAGCAACAGGGGGTTACAATTTTATTCCACAATCTTCATACATTAAAACAAATTACTTACGTTGTGGGTCCATGCAAACTGGACCCGTACTGCATAAACTCGCTTATAAGGTTTCTGCACGGAGTGACAAAGTGCACCTTACCACATGTATTGGTGGTTGGTTCGAGATAGCCCATCTACCCTTCCCTACCAGGTTTCGGCGCTATGCCGTCATCAGTCCTGCTGATCTCTTTGGCTGCAGCAGTGGCTGAATCACACCAGAAACAAGCTTGTTCAGGGGGTGTGGCTAAATGTATTCGAGTCAGAGTATCAGCAGGACAGCCAGGAAATCCAAATTGTTTAAAAGGAAATAAATACGGCAGCCTCCATATCTCCCTTCCTTCAAGTTTCCTTTTAAATGCAAAATTTTAGGCAGCATGGAATTGGGACAATCAAATGAATTACAGCCGATTCTGATTGGCTCAGTTCCAGGTTGCATACAAATTGCGTTATTGCATGCGAGTCAGAATTGTCCATCTCTAGCGCAGACTGCCTTAAAGTGGTCTGAAAGTCAGCATTTCTACTTTGCTCTAAAGGATTCCTCACAGCTTGAAAGCTACTATCCCAGAAAAAATTCTAGCAGATCATCACTGAAATGGTTAAACATAGCACATGTTTTTACCTGCTATTAAGCTTCAAATCCGCATCCAAACTGCAGAGAACAGTATCTTTTTAAAACACAAATGTATCAACACTTGAATGTAAACAAACACTCTCTGAGAAACTATATCTGCTTCAGACACACACAGAGTTCAGAATAGCTCATTAGAAGACTTTCATATATAATAAAAAGCAGTTATAATAGAAAAAGAATACAATGCAATGGCAAGTTTCAGGGCAAGATAAACTACACTTTGGAAACTTGTATTTTGTAGACAGACAATATTATGCACAAAAGCAAATATGATAACTGTATGAGTAATACAAAGTAGGAAAACACATTTTTATTGAATGTTATGTCAGAGTTTCAGACCACTTTAAAGAGGAACTTTACCGAAAGATAGTAAGAAAAAAAAAATGAGTTAGAAGTTAAAAAAATAGAAGGGATCACAAAATGATTGATATTTGCGGTGTAACTCGTTCATGTAATTTGATCCTTTGTGAGCCTGTAGGTCATCATCTTTGCTGCTGGCACACAAGAAAAAGAAAAACAGACAGCACCAATCTACAAACACACCTACTAACCATATAATAAGCTAAGGAAGTAGGAAAAAGCCATAATTTCCCACAATGCAACAAGTTTCACAGACCGCAAACTGTCGGGGTGACATCACACGGTGGGAGGGGTTTCACCACAATATCAGCCATACAGTCATCCCTGGTGATGAAGCTCAATTTTGGGTTAAAGTTACCCTTTAAGGGCCCATAAGTCTGGTTTCAACAGGTTGGAGCCAGACCCTTACGCCCTCCTCCACTCACCGATGAATGACCCCTGCAGTGCAGAGGTCTGGGGAAATCGTGGAGTTTTGGAACATGTAGTACATGTGTCATGGCTCCACATCACACAGGGCGTGTATTGTGGCTTTTCTGTGGTCTATTATGGCTTTTACAGTTAGTTTATTTCCAACATGTGTTAGTTTCCTGTTTAGAAGCATGAATGAACGGAGCACGACTTAGGAAGCAGCATCTGGTGGTGGGGGGCAGAGTTGAAAGGGGGCATTTAAACAGGACTCTAAGCTACACTTTGAAATGAAATGAGTGAAATTTCGAGCTCATCAGTCATTTTTTGTGTCAAAATTTACATTTTCATCTGACTTTAACTTTCTTGAAATCGTGTTCTCTCGTGCCCATAGGCTTCAATGCATTAGGTGAAAATTAGCTTTCTCATGCCTGTATATTTTAGCAAATATTCTCATTGAAAATTAGGGCAAAACGATCACTAGTTCAGTTATTCGTTTTTTGTTGCTCTGTGATTTCTGGATGGAGTAAAAATCCAGTCCCCTCCAATTACAAAACACTCTTGTCCCTGCCAGAGTCAAGGGCCTCATCTCTGAGGATCCATCTGAAAATGGCACCTGCGAATAATGGTGCACGGTGTTGCCGCTAATCTGTTTGCCGCTTATCGCTATTTAACGTTAAAGCCTTATTGTTATGTAACGTTAAAGCCTTATCGTTATTTAGCGTTAACACACAGAACCCTCTCTGTACCTATCCCTAACCCCTAAACCCCCCCTCCCCCCCCCTGGTGGTGCCTAACCCTAACCAACCCCTGGTGGTGCCTAACCCTAAGACCCCCCCTGGTGGTGCCTAACCCTAACCACCCCCCTGGTGGTGCCTAACCCTAACCACCCCCCTGGTGGTGCCTAACCCTATCCACCCCCCTGGTGGTGCCTAACCCTAACCACCCCCCTGGTGGTGCCTAACCCTAACCACCCCCCTGGTGGTGCCTAACCCTAACCACCCCCCTTGGTGGTGCCTAACCCTAACCACCCCCCTGGTGGTGCCTAACCCTAACCACCCCCCTGGTGGTGCCTAACCCTAACCACCCCCTGGTGGTGCCTAACCCTAACCACCCCCCTGGTGGTGCCTAACCCTAACCACCCCCCTGGTGGTGCCTAACCCTAACCACCCCCCTGGTGGTACCTAACCCTAACCAGCCCCCTGGTGGTGCCTAACCCTAACCACCCCCTGGTGGTGCCTAACCACCCTCCCCTGGTGGTGCCTAACCCTAACCACCCTCCCCTGGTGGTGCCTAACCCTAACCACCCTCCCCTGGTGGTGCCTAACCCTAACCAGCCCCCTGGTGGTGCCTAACCCTAAGACCCCCCTGGTGGTGCCTAACCCTAACCTTGACAGTGTTACATTAAATCCATTCACCGTTTTGCAGTTAAATAACTTCTGCAGTTTGGCTTATGTAGGGCGCTATTGATAAATAACGTTACTGTGGGCAATAATGTCTGCTGTTTGGCAAATGAATGGCACTATTGATAAATAACATTAGTGTGTGCCATAAATAGCGATAAGCGTATCTTTTTAATACGGCGCCATTTTTATGCATAGGCGCTGTGTGCCATTATTTACTGATCCGCATCTCTGAACCTTGTGCCACATAAATAGTCATATAGTTATGCACAAGCAGGGCCACCATCAGAAATGTCTGGGCCCCTTACAGGGAAAAGCTGCTGCTACTCACATATGAAAGACCAGAGCAGAGCACTGAGAGCAGAATGATCAGAGGGCTGCAGGAGAATCCAGAGAAGAGAGGAGATAGGCGAGTTATGACCGCAGTGCTGATGATCTACCGATCTGCCTTCACATTACACACACTTCCCCCTGCCACCCCCCTTTCCCGTGGGTGCACATCCAGGCTGCGGTCAATCACAAACTGTAGCTGGGTCCCATGTGGCACCGCCACTTTTGGGCCCAAACCTCATCTCAGGGCCCCATACTGTGAGGGCCCTCTTGTGATGCCCTATGGGTTGCCCTGTGTGCAAGCAGCTCCCATAGTTGCAAGGGAGCGGGGAGAGGGGCCCGAACATCTTTTCCCCCTCCACCAAGGCCCCCCTCCTGTGCGACAACTGGCTTTTGCCCACTCATCCTCCCTTTAACAGACCCTCAGATCAGTGCAGGGGTAGTGCTGGGGCTTTCCTTATGCAGCACAGGGTCCCCATTGCACTCCCACTACTGCCACAACATCTTCTCTGTCTTCCAGTCTGTCTTGATTTTCTGCATGGTTCTGCATGGGCCCCATGATTTTCAGCCGTGCCCCTGGGGCCCCATGATTTCCAGCCATGCCCCTGGGGCCCCATGATTTCCAGCCATGCCCCTGGGGCCCCATGATTTCCAGCCATGCCCCTGGGGCCCCATGATTTCCAGCCATGCCCCTGGGGCCCCATGATGTCCAGCCGTGCCCCTGGAGCCCCATGATGTCCAGCCGTGCCCTTGGGGCCCCATGATGTCCAGCCGTGCCCCTGGGGCCCCATCCGTGCCCCTGGGGCCCCATGATTTCCAGCCGTGCCCCTGGTGACCCATGACTTCTAGCTGTGACCCTGGTGCCCCATGATTTTCTAGCTGTGCCCCTAGGGCCCCTAGGGCCCCAGTATATCTAGCCATGCTTCTGGGGCCCCATGATTTCTAGCCGTGCCCCTGGGTCCCCATGATTTCTAGCCGTGCCCCTGGGTCCCCATGATTTCTAGCCGTGCCCCTGGGTCCCCATGATTTCTAGCCGTGCCCCTGGGGCCCCATGATTTCTAGCCGTGCCCCTGGGGCCCCATGATTTCTAGCCGTGCCCCTGGGGCCCCATGATGAAGGATAACCCTGGCCTTCACCAAACAAATCAATGTTAAGATTTTCACACGTCCTTTATAAACTTCTATAAATTATGGGTGCAGATTTCAGCCCCTCCGATATTCTGAAAATGTGGGTACTAGTGCTTGGCTCACAAGTAATCACGAGTGCTTACTCATGATTCAAATGAGGCTTAATCGCCGCAGGTGTGCGGCTAGAGGAAAAAGGGTTATTTACCCATAATGCCGTTGCCCTGCCTGCGCTTCAAATAGCTTGCATGCGTCCTATTGGTCACCTTGCAAGCCTCACTACATGCACTTCCTCCTTCAAGCCGGAAGAGTGAGGTAATAAGGCTTGCAATGCATCCAATAGGACATGTGCAAGCGGTTTGAAGCTCAGGCAGGACAGCGGCATTATGGCTAAATAACCCTCTATCATCCAGCCGCACACCTGCGGCAATTAAGCCTCATTTGAGTCACGAGTAAGCACTGGTGATTACTTGTAAGCCCAGCACTAGTGGGTACCTCCGCAGTGCGGCAGTTGGACACTGAGATCAGCATATCATTCGGGGGTACACATCTGTGTTCGTTACAGATCTCCAATCAGCGCACTGAATTCTAACAAAGCAGGAACTTCTCCAAACAGGGTTGGCCGTATGAATGGATCAGAGCTCCACTTCGGCGCGCTTCTCCTTTAATGGCCCACCTCCTGAGCGTACATATGTTACATGTCACTGTGAGACTTCGCAGCCATATGTTAGCGTAGATTGCAACACAGGTCTCATGTATGGATGTGACTGCAGAGCAGAAAATCATCTCTGGAAACGGCGACCAGATGCTGCGAAACTTCCTGCTAATCATTAATGTGATAATAATTAATGTAAAGTATGTCATTAATAAAACACACGCACTCGTACATATACATACATACATATCCTCTGCGAAGGGCCTGGAGAGGGCTAATAAGGAGCGGATGATAAAAAGAGGGAAGGAGGAGGGGGGAGGGGATACAGGGCTCTGTAAAAGTATTTGCCCTTTTCCTATATCCTCTCATTGTGTACAATTTTCAAACTGAACGGCTCTTAATCTTTGCATAGATTACATACCTTATAAACTCCTGTATAAGCCTAATCTCTGGGAGTCAGTGGAGCAGAACGGATGGTGGAGCAGGTTTTGTTACTGGCAGAGGTGCGTAAGGATCATATACTAGTGATCATGCTCTTGCCAGCTGGCTCCCTGCTGTGTCATTGCCCCCATCCCATGCAACACGGTGTGCAGAGTGCTCTGCTCAAGGCTACCTGTGTCCCCTAGCTTGTGATTCTTCCTGTCTGGCAATAGCTGTGTCTCATATTTATGATGACATCTAATTGCGTCTTGAGACAGCTGTGGAAGTGGAGGTCGTGGTTTGTGGGTCTGAGCTCAAAATCATGGCAGGTCGAAGGGTTGCAATCAAGGCAGTAGACTGGCTGGCATTTGCAGAAAGGATTCCTCCAAATCAAAAAGCCTTTAGTGCATTAAGCACTATATACAGTGGGATGCGAAAGTTTGGGCAACCTTGTTAATCATCATGATTTTTCTGTATAAATCGGTTGTTATGATAAAATATGTCAGTTAAATATATAAGTTGAAGAGATCAGCAGCACCACGTGGATGTATTCAAGCTCTTTATTGCATAAAGATAGCGCCCAGGGACAGCGACAAACGCTGTTTCGGAGACAAGCTCCTTTCTCAAGCTGTATAGGCACACTCAAAAGAGATAACAAACATAAAGGCATTTATATACAGTTTCAATAGGGTCACATGGACCAATCAGATAACATCACAATACAAAAAAGCATAAGTATCCAATCACAGGGCAAAGCATAATGAGAGGACCTGATGGGAAACAGATATGTAAATCAGCAGCCGTTATCACAGCATGATTTGAAAAGTGTCATAACCCCAATGGCCAATCAGCACTTACCAAGTCAGGAGGACCTGATAGGAAACCACAGCAATGTCATAACGCTCCTCCCAATCTCCCAGGGGGCAATGCGAGAAGCGTACTGCTGAAAAACGGAACGAATGACGTCATGACGTCATCCGTTTCCATGCGTAAAAGCGTCCTAGCAATGCGTAAAAATGTACGCATAAGATTCTCAATAGCATCCATGCGTAAAAGAAGTCAGGAGGACCTGATAGGAAACCACAGCAATGTCATAACGCTCCTCCCGAAAGTTTGGGCAACCTTGTAAATCATCATGATTTTTCTGTATAAATCGGTTGTTACGATAAAATATGTCAGTTAAATATATCATACAGGGGACACACACACAGTGATATTTGAGAAGTGAAATGAAGTCTATTGAATTTACAGAAAGTGTGCAATAATTGTTTAAATAAAATTAGGCTGGTGCATAAATTTGGGCACTGTTGTCATGTTATTGATTCCAAAACCTTTAGAACTAATTATAGGAACTCCAATTGTCTTGGTAAGCTCAGTGACCCGTAACCTACATACACAGGTGAATCTATACTATACTACTTACACTGGGGCACTATACTACCCATACTGGGCCACTAAACTAGCTATACTGGGGTAACTAAACTCCCTATGCCGCCCCACTCCCCAACCCCCCCCCCCCCTTTAACCCTCTGCACACGACACTGCTCAACCCGGACACCAACTCTTACTCCCCTCCCCTAACCCCCCCTCCCCCCGGTGGGGTAGTATACAATAAAATATATAGGGGCACTTTAGATTGTAAGCTCGCAAGGGCAGAGCTCTCTCCCCGTTTTGTGTCTTGGAAATCATTATACATTTTATTCATCATGTTACTTTTATTACTGTCATTATTTCTATATTTTTTATTCTGTATTTTGTATAATTTTTTTGTGTTTTGTCACTATGTATATTGTATATTGGGGTACACCATTGTCTGTATTATTATGTACCCCATGTTTGTTTCTTACTTTGTACAGCGCCACAGAATATGTTGGTGCTTTATCAATAATAATGACCAAAAATTGATAACGCTTTCTACTCACAACTGCATTTGCCTAAACAAATTCCATCTGTGAACACCAAATTCCTTCAAAGCAACTTAGCAGCACTAATTTGCAATGGTTATATTAATGCTTTTAACGCCCTTCAGAACACAACTGCGTTGAGGGTTACACAGTTTTAACGGTAACCTCAATATGCAGGTGTAAAATGTCATTTGATTAAAGAAAAAAAAAATTATCCACACCCAAAATGTACTGATGTGAAGCAACAGAAAAATAAAGACAGACGGGTGACAGAGCAGGACAGATACCATCTTCTCCCATGTCCTCTTAAGAAGGTGATGGATCGTTCTCAGAGTCTGATTCAGCACACAGTCATCCAAACGTCTGAGGTGACTCACTCTGTAGCTCAGATAAAATGACTACAGGCTTCGGTTTTTCCCAGGACAAACCCAGACGTTAATGATTGCCGGACAATACAGGCTTTGCTTACACTGGTGGCGGCCATCTAACTTGCGGTCCATACGAGAAAGGTGGAGATCTTGTTGCCCACATCAGTGGTCACTGAAACAGCTCATTCATTCACTGGGTGGGATACATTGGTATTTATTACAGCATTTTATTTTGAACTCTGTAACTTTAAGGTGGAATAAGTTTGATTTATGAGTAATCCAAACCGATGCCCACACATTGGGCAAGGTTGTGCCGTGCGCGGCCACGGGCGTGCAGGCGCAGTGGACCAGTCCCTGGCCAGTTCCCGAAAACGAAACTTAGCCACGGCGGGGGACCGAAGTATAGTTTCAGGACGACGGCACAGAGCGGCTGTCGCCGCTGGAACAAGCCCCAGGTAATTGAAAGCTTTTTTTTAATCTTTAAGTTAAAGCGGAACTGAAATAAACAAAAAAAAAAATCTAAGACTTTCACTTTCCTGGGGCTTCTGCCTGCCCCCTGCAGCCGACCTGTGCCCACGCAGCCACTCACCAATGCTCTGGTCCTAAGCCACAGCTCACTTTCACTTTGCGCAGTTCAGGGGAACTGCGCCTGCACGGCACTGGCCGCACACATCCTCCCTCACGCTCCCGTAGCCGGACACGTACTCTGCTGGTGCAGTAGAGATTTTATTGTCCTGCGGAGGGCACTCCTGGCTACAGGAACGCAAACTAGGATACACGTGGCCAGGGCGCAATAGAGGTCGACTTAGAAGTCGGCTCCCAGTACGAGAAAAAAAGTGAGCCGCAGTGGGGGAATGGAGGATCGGTCCAGGATAGTGAGGGCACAGGTCGGCTGCAGGGGGCTGGCAATCGCCCCAGGTAAGTGAAACGCTTATTTTTTTTCTTTATTTCAGTTCCGCTTTAAGGTTTACTTTTAGAAAATGTCAAGACTCAATCATGTCAACATGAACCAGAATCTCAAAGGAATTCCTATGATGAAGAACTGAAGGTGTTCTGAGGGTCGAGGGAGGTCCTACTACCTCTTCCTAACAAAGTGCTCAGTGAGCGTATAAATTGTCCCACAGTAGGGGTTCTTCACCTACGTTGATGTATCTCCTCAAGTACCTGTGTGACTTGCTGTGGAATTCTACGTGGTCATTACTGACCATTACAACAGGCAAGAAGAACATTTTAAAGTTTTAAGGATTTGTCACGTGCGGGAGCTGAGCACTTAGTGAGGACAAAAGCCACCAGGTAGCCTGTCATTTAAGGCAAATTGGTACTATATAATAACAGAAACAAGTAACCTTTGTGTGAAGCGTGTGAAGCCACAGTTACTGGGGAATTTTTGCCTGGGATAAGAGGGTGGGGGGGGGGGGGGGGGGGGGGGAGGGCAATTATCACTTTTGGACAGGTCCCCTGCAAATCCCCAGAAGATTAACTCAACTGGACGGCTTCTTTCTGATATATAAGGACAGGTGTCCACTCGGGACGAGGTCACGCCCTGGAACAACACCTAAATTACACAAGTGACAGTTCATTTTTAGTATCCGTGCCCTGTAATAAAAGGATTAGGAACTTCTTTGCACAAATGAAATGGAAAATGTTAGAAGTCGCCGGTGGTCAGTCACTCGAGATGAAAAATTAAGCAATAAATAGTTGTCTCACATCCGAAAAATCTATTTCACTTTTGGGCAGAGCCAACAGTAAATTCCATACTGATCCACTGTTCTGATGAGTGCCTGAACAGTGTGAAAAAACCTCTGGCAGAATAGACCACATCCCCTTCCCGCAAGGGAGGTTCCAGAGCATTAGATCATCAAAGTGCTTGATCTACCAAAGACGTACTGGAGGAGTGCAGTCATGTGACCCAGGATCTATTATGATCACTATTCCTGTAGAAAGGTTGACTCTTTTTCTTAAAGGGGTTCTGTAGGATGTTGACAGCTACAGGGGGCCGATAAAAGCCGATATGTCCCGCTCTGTCCTCCTACGATCATCCGTTCCCCGCTGCCGGCACTGGTCAATTATTCGTCTAACAAGACGGATAGTGCGCGCTTCAACTTGCATGCCCGGGAGCTTACTGCGCAGGCACAGTACGAGGTTTTCTAGTACTGCGCCTGCGCAAAAAGCTCCCGGAGGCCGCACAGTCGCGTTGGTTGAATAATTCACCAGGACCGACAGCTGGGAATGGATGATCATAGGAGGACGGCGTAGGACATGACAGCTGCAGGGGGCTGATAGAAGCCCCAGGTAAGTGTCTGTTTGTTTGTTTTTTAACATCCCACAGAACTCCTTTAATAGAATGTGAAGACAGGAAGACCATCCCCAGTAGGGACAAAGACAGCAATAAAAATAAACAGAAAACCTTTTTTTAAGTCCTTTTCTACTCCTCAACCTAAATAAACATACTCCTAGGCTCTAAAGTAAACCTGTACTTTAGCAGGGTAGGTTTATACTGAACACAAGGGGCTTGATTCACTAAACTGTGATAACTGCGAGTGCTACGAACTTATGCCTGCTAATTGGCAATGGAAATTGTCCTGCCCTGAGCCCCTGCAGGTTCATAGTGCTCACTATGCTACTCTGATAAGGCGTGTTAATTTTGATAAGGTGCAATATATTTGATAAGGTGTGATATCTTTGATAAGGTGTGATATTTGAGTTATCACAGTTTAGTGAATGAAGTCCAATATGTCCACAGAAACCCAAAGTGCATTTTCATATGCATTGTTTATTAAACATTAAAGAGGAACTCCAGTGAAAATAACGTAATGAACAAAAGTGCTTAATTTTTACTAAAATTTTCTTGAAATGATTTAGTCAGGGTTTGCCCATTGTAAAATATTTCCTCTCCCTGATTTACATTCAGACATTTATCACATGGTAACATTTTTACTGCTGGCAGGTGATGTGATGTCAGTGGATGGAAATGCTGCTTGCTTTTTTTGGTAGTTGGAAACGGCTATTTCCCACAATGCAACAAGGCTCCCACAGTGTGATGTCAGAACCATGGTCCTGACATCACACTGTGGGAGGGGTTTCACCACAATATCAGCCATACAGAGTCCCCTGACGATCCGTTTGCGAAAAAGGAATAGATTTCTCATGGGAAAGGTGGTTATCAGCTACTGATTGGGATAAAGTTCAATTCTTGGTTACGGTTTCTCTTTAAGCACAGGCATCTCTTTCAGTGTGAGAGGTGTGGAACCCACATAGCCGGGCATCACAATCGTGCCAAAATGTTTATCCCCGTCCTCGCTTCCTGCCTAGCAGAGACGTAACTACAAATCATGCCCCCCCCCCCAGGAAAACTGATGAGGCCCCCCAATGTTCCCCCAATGGACATAACCTTCACACCCATAACAAGTGTAGCCACAAAAACGCCTGATCTGAAGGATGGACCCCTTTATCGGAGGAAGTGAGGTAGTAGTTGGGTCCCCCTTAAAGCTCTGGGCCTTCCTTCAGTTGCAGAGGCTGCTCTCCTGTAGTTACACCCCAGCTGCTTAGCTTTCCCGCTATCTTCTGGTTGTCTCTGGGCAAAGAGACTTGTCCTGACCGAGGTTCTAAAGGTGCCTACAGATTACTATCTATAGAGTTACTAAGTGGTCAACATTATTTGGCAATCGAAAACAGTGTGGTCAATATATAGTAAATGGACTAGTGGCCCACACACTGCTAGCGAGATCCTGGCAATTCACCTTCGCTAATCGCTCCAACAAGTCGCTTGGAGTTTTTTGTTTGCATCAGTGTCTGTGCCTGCACTGAAACCAAGAATCAATTAATGTGTTGACTTGTATGACTTGCTCGGGCTTGGCGGAAAAAGCTGAGCCGTTCCGCTCCATGCTACCACACTAACCTGCACAGTGTGGCCGGGCTTCGTTGAGGAGCTTTGGGGGATACCAGAGCTAAAACGGCGAGGAGGAGGAGGATGGCAGAAGCTTCTACCAAGGTAAGTAACCAAAAGTGAGCAATATTTGTTCCACTCAGGTACACTTTAGCTTCCTTGATCCGTGATAAAAAAAAAAAGAAATGTCTGGCGTTTGGCAGTAGCATTCTCATGGTTTGACTTGGTGTTTACCCCAGTACTCAAGAAGCCAAAGCGACAGGCAAAGGTTGGACAGATTGGACATCCTCATCATCACTACCAACTTACATCCATGGGTATGGAACCTCTCTCCCCATGCCCAGAGCATGCCCCCTGCCCAGCTGACGGCAGTGTGGACTCCTTGGTTGGAGAAGCACCAATCACCGGTTGTGACAATGATGAATGTAGGCGGTAGATGCCCCTTCTATGAGTCTGCTTCCCCAGACATCTGCTCCACATCTGATCTTTATGATTTCCCTCTGATGGCTGCCTTCACTGAGACATTCGAAAGCCATTACAGAGAGAGATTTGCAGCACGTTTCTGAAAAAAATAAGAGGTCCCACGTCACAAATCCTGCTCTGCTTTTTAATTGGTCGGCGTACGGTATCTGTAGATCTTTAGAGGGTAATTACGCTGTACTGATGAGCGGAAGGCTTGTCCTTCAAAGCTCGGTGCCAGATGATGCCCCGTCCAGTGTCGTGTGACAATGAGCGCGGGAGGCATGGAAAACATTTCCTGGGATTAAAGGGAGAGGATACTACAACGATTTCATCAGATCTATCCAACATTGTATTTGAAAGATAAAGACCAACTCCGGCAGCGTGCATGAAATAGGGGTGCGTGGAAAAATCGGTGTCCAATGTCATCTTCACTGAAGTATGCTAGAGCTCAAATCTACGAATTGTTGACCTTTTTATCTCTTCTCTGTTCTCAGAAGCCAGAAAAGTGTTTTTATGGCTGTAATTACTTATCAGTGAGGGTTATGCTAGTCTGACCCAGTCCCGACCCAGACAGGAACTGCCACTTGCATTCCTGATGTTTAACTCTTTTAGGCAGAGAAAGAAAAAAAGGTACACAGCATTGTTATTTGTGTGCTCGGCACTGTACATACACATGTCTATCTCATCATGTCACTTCACCTGGGTTGTCCTTTAACCTAACCCTACTCTCACACAGAACCCTCCCCCTAAGACCACACTTCCTGACTATTTCAAAAATGAATTTTTAAGTACTAAATATTTAAAATGTCAAACACTATAACGTTCTAATTTTTAAAACCATAATTATTGCGCACCCAATTTTCTGCTTTGGGTGTCTAATAGCCAATATTTGCATTAGTGCCGATGGGGCGTCAACATTTTATGCGCAGCACTGAGGACCAGAGATTGTTTTCATCTCTGTAGATACTCCTTGAAGAGCTAGCAAGGTATTTCATAATCTCATCAGCCAATTCCTGCAGTACTTACTGAGCTGCAGGCTTGTGTTCTTTTTACTAGTAAGTGGAGTACGATGATGCAAACCAAGCAGCAGCATTAGCCCCTCCCACAGGATAGGATGAAAGCACATGACAAAGGACATGACCTAAAATGGTCACTTCACTGTACTCCATAAGACATTATATTAAATGCATAAGAAATAGATTTTTCTTAGATATAAATGTACAACTTGGCATGCTTTCAATTCTATTTTTTTAGCCCCTTCCAGTTCATTCCTTTTCCCAATCCCCCACATCCCCCCATCAATAAAAGCATTTGAAAAAAAATGTCCTACAGTGTATATTATAATCTGTATACAGTATAACCTGACCCTCCCAGTGATGTTTACGCTAAGCGATGATGTCACACAGCTTTCTGCCCCAGAGCAATCTGGGAGTATAACTGGTGTTCCTACTCATTGCACAGAGGAGAAAAATATCCCTCAGTGATTCACCTTGCCTGCTGTAAAAATGCCGATATCACTGATCATTTTTAATGCAAATCAGGGTAAGGAAAGATTTTATTACACTTTAAAAGGACTACATTTGTAAGAAATTTTAGGAGTTAAGAGCTCAGCCAATCTGTCTTCCTCTTGTTTATCTCTTGATAGGATAACTAACCTTTTACTCTTCATTCAAAATGTGTAGCTTAGTTCTTCAACTCTAGGACTGAGAGGACAAAAGAAAACACAGGGGCACAGAAGCCCTATCTACCTATCTAGTGTAGTATGGTCAGTATAAATGAGAGAAAGTGGTGATTCGCTGATCTCCTGCTGATCACCTTGTTTGAGTCGCTCCTCTGCCTGCGTTGTCCCTCCGTTGCCCCCCCCCCCTTTGCATAGCAACATGGTGCATCGTCAGCTACATCAGGGCCATGCTGAGGCAGAGGTGAGAGAGGCTCTAGCCTCAGGGCGCAGTGTAGGAGGGGCAGGGGCGTATCTGTGTGATATAGCACCTATGGCAAACACTGAAATTGCGCCCCCCTACCCCTTACTCCATCAAACCACCTTGTCCCATAATAACAGCTTATTTTCTTGCAATGATACAAGTCTCCACAGTATAGGTTGCTAGAGTTAACCCCAAAGTAAAAGTAACCAGAGGTAGCACCCTAGTATAGGTAGCCAGAGGTAGTTCACCCAGTATAAGTAGACCCATGTTTACATTGCCCTCCCAGTATATGTAGTTAAAGACGTCCCCCCAGTATAAGTAGTCCCTCAGTATAGGTAATGAGAGGTTCCCCTCAGTATAGATTTGGTAGGTGCCCCCCAGTATAAGTAGACTCTCCCAGTATAGGTAATGAGAGATGTCCTCCAGTATAAGAGCAGGTACAAATGCCTGAGAGGCATCCTTCAGTATGGTGCTGAAGCATAAGGGAGGAGAAGGCAGCCATGGCGCCCATGGTGCTGTGGCGCCCATGGCACAAGCCATGTCTGCACCCCTCTAGATACGCCTCTGAGGAGGGGGCGCACACCTCACTCAGCTATCATTCCTCTTTTGTGTTTGAAGCAGAGAGAAATAAGAAAAGGGAATACATTGCAGTGACTACAAGCCAGATAACTAGAGATTAAGGTGTGTGATAGCGGAGGTAAGAAGGATGGGTGGGGGGCACACTTTGGTGTCTCAGCCTTGGATGCTGGAGGACCTTTTCCTGGCTCTGAGCTACACAACTGTCACTTGCATACCCGATTTTTAACTCTTTCAGGTAGAGAGAAAAAAAGGAACACCGCATAGTTATTTGTGTGCTTAGCACACTGTATATGCACATCTATCTCATGTCACCTAGGGTGTCCTTTATGCAAGAACATTTAAAAAAAATACAAAACATACTACAAGAGTGTTTGTGCCTAGGTTTCCGAGATGCCTTGATCAAGATGGAAACCTCTCTCAGAATGCAATAAGATTATGGAACGATGGAGAAGAAGTTTGAAGGATTTTTGTAGGAGTGGTGGCCATTTGACCAAGAATATCAAGTAAAACTTCATGCACATGTACAATGGTTCTCGGCCAAGTCTAGCATGAGTACAGCAGTGCCTTACCCACCCTTGAAGTGTCAACAACCAATTTGCCATGGCAGAGTTCTTAAATACAGGCGGGGCCGTTCTTTGAGTCAAAAGTATAGGAAATGCAGTTGTCAAGGAGGTCAAGTGGTAGATGGTATTGTTTGCCGAATAAGATGTACTCCAGTCTGCTGTATAGGACACTTGCAAAGAACAGAACGCTGATATGGTTATTGGAGATCTTATTGCCACGTACATGGTTGTTCCTCCATGATCTGTGTTCTGTCCTCTCTGACGATGTTGTGGCGTGGGTGCAGAGGGTGGACTGGGTGTCAATTAAGAGATCCAGGAGAGATCTGCCTGCTGACATTTAAAGGGAACCTAAACTGAGAAGGATATGGATTTTCCTTTTAAAATAATACCAGTTGCCGGACTCTCCTGCTGATCCTGTGTCTCTAATACTTTTATCTACAGCCCCTGAATTAGCATGCAGATCAGATGCTCTGACTGAAGTCAGACTGGATTAGCTGCATGCTTGTTTCAGGTGTGTGATTCAGCTACTACTGAAACTAAAGACATCAGCAGGAGAGTCAGGCATCTGGTATTATTTAAATGCAAACAGCCATATCCCTCTTAGTTTAGGTTCCCTTTAAGGCTCTAAAACTACATGGGACCCAAGTACATAGTGAATGTATTGGAGCTATACACCCATCCAAGCACTCTCCGCTCTGCCAGCAAGATTAAAGGGGAACTTCAGCCTAAACATACTGTCATCAAGTTACATTAGTTATGTTAATTAGAATAGATAGGCAATATAATCTCTTACCCACCCTGTTTTAAAAGAACAGGCAAATGTTTGTGATTCATGAGGGCTGCCATCTTTGTCATGGGGGCAGCCATCTTTTTGGTTGAAAGGAGGTGACAAGGAGCAGGAGACAGTTCCAACTATCCTGTGTCCTGATTACCCCTCCCAGCTGCACACGCTAGGCTTCAAATGTCAAATTCAAAATGTAAAAAAAAAAAAATTGCACCAAAACAGCAGAACAAGAACAACAAAATCAGAAATCCCATCATGCTTTGCACAGCATCAGGGGAAAAAAGCTCGGGCAGTTTTCTTCTGTGCAACTAAAAATGAGGCTTGGATAAGAGAAACAAAGTTCTGATGCTGTGAAACTGTTAAAGAGACACAAAGCCTTTTCAGTGCTGCTGAGTCAATTTTTAGTCCGGAGGTTCACTTTAATCTGGTTATTCCCAGGATCCATTTAAAAACATTTGGTGCTCGGACATTTTACTAGGCAGCCCAACTCTTTGGAACTCACTCAGTTCCACATTCAGTGCGAGAGGCTTCTTCTCTGGACAGCTAAGAAAAGGTTAAAAACCCACCTCTTTTCCCGAGCCTTTGAGACTGCATAACTAGTGACCGTAATCAGCTAATTACGATTGCGCAAAATTCCGCGTCCATTTTCGCAATTACGCCTACTCGTAATTACTATTTGTAAATTCAATTGATTTTGCAGTCATTCGTAATTTTGCATACAATTTGGTGTAATTTTCGCGTAATTTTATGCCGAATTTAGCAGTGAATAGCAAAGCACCCATACAAGCTATTGATACCAAAATTGCTACATATGTTATGAAAAATAGTGGGTACAAGTAAAAAAAAAAAAAAAATTTCAAAAAGACCTGTAGTTTTGAGAAAATGGATTTTAATAATGCAAATAACAAATGTTTTTAAAGCTCAAGTTTAAAAAACATTTTTCTTTGCATTTTTAAAATCGATTTTCTCCAAAACTACAGGTCTTTTTGAAAAATCCTTGTTTTCTCAACATATGTAGACATTTTGGTAGCAATAGCATATATGGGGGATTTGCTATTAACCGCCAAAGTCGGCACAAAATTACGTGAAATATTGCGAAAATTACACAACAAATTACGTGAAATTATGAAATATTACCATTATATAAAATATTACTATTATATGAAATTAAGATTTTCTCTGAAATTTTGCATTAGGATTATGATGCATAATTGCGAATTTTTATATATGCAAAATTTCGGGCCACCGCTATGCATAATGCAGGGTCACATCGCTTTGAGTCCCCAGGGAGAAAAGCGCCACCAGAAGGGGCCCAAATCTGCGACTTTGCTTAGGGCACCATTTGGCCTCAATCCGGCTCTTCCAGTGGGGGTCGGTTAGTGTTAATTTTAATGCTGGTCATATCCGGCATCGGGCAATCCTCACCTGAACCAGATAAATGAGACTTACACTGCCCGTAAATGTAATTTATAGAGTGCCACTACTGCCCACATGTGGCCTATGCAGAGCTCATTTTACCAGCCGCTGGCGCCTAATTTGCCTGTGTCAGACTCGGCTACTGATTGCCAGTTTAAAATTCGACAGCCCAGATCACAAATGACTTTAGTAGGTAGTAGAAATCTGACAGAACCAACAGGTTTTGGACTAGCCTATTTCCTCATGGGGGACTCTCAGCAAGGCTTTTATTTTTTATAAAGGCATACCCTAAAAAGGATTTATACAGTGATGCTGACTATAACATTGCAAGCTTCTAAAACAATAACATACTTCAAAAACTGTAATGTTCCAATGTTGGCAACAATATTTATTGGGTGCCCTTTTTTCTGCTTTTTTCACCCATATTAAAGATAATTGCATTAGAGTTTATGACAGCGCCCTTTTCGTCCACTAGTCGCCGGCGCCCTTTTTTCCTGCTACCATTAATATTTCTCACACAACCCTGAGCGCAGCTTTCTTCAGCATTAGGGCTGGAACCCACAGGAGCGCTTTTGGCAGCGTTTTGGCAGCACTGCGATACGCTAGCAGTTTGCCAAAACGCTGGGCTAATGTTAATGGATGGGGCAACTTCCACAGGAGCGTTTGCGTTTCTCAGAAACGCAAACGCAGGACATGCAGCATTTTGGGAGCGTTAGCGCTTCAATGTAAAGTATTGAACCGCTAGCGGAAACGCTCAGCAAAACCTAAACTGAGCAGTTTTGCTAGCGTTTTGCGGTTCAGCACACTGTAACAAAATGAAAAATAATTCACAGGACCAATCAGGATAAAAACGCAAAACGCTACGCACCCGCTGGGCAAAAAAATACAATGTTGCAAAACACGACCAAAAACGCGCATGAATCTGCTTGCAAACCGCTCAGACAAAACGCTAGCGGTTGCGTTTTGCGTTTGCGGTTTTCAGTGGGTTCCAGGCCTAAGAGTCTATTTTATCTTTGCAAAGTATTCTGGGAGAGGATAGAGCCTGACTACCTTAAAAAATCCGCCTCCAGGGGTCAGTCCAGCTTTCGGTTTTATATTCCTCCCTCCCAGCATATACATTACAAGGTGGTAGATCTGGCAATTTTGTGTCATTCGAACACAGTTCCCATGTAATAGGACATTAGTGCGTGTAATTACCACCTACGTCCTGCAGGGGGCAGCACAATCATCTGCCTACATCAGGCTGGTTTCCCAGTCTGCACATGTCCTGGTATTCTGTAACAGGAGAAAGGAACAATGTACTGACGGGTTAAAGGGGCACTCCAGGGATATATATAGGCATGTGTCAAAGCAAAGCTATTATTATAACTGACTTACACATAGTGCATGGTGATGTGCAATTGGCAGTACATACAGTAGCATGCAGAGTTTATGAACAATGGGATGTAGAACCAGGGACCAGTGGCGTAGCTAAGGAGCTGTGGGCCCCGATGCAAGTTTTACAATGCCCCCCCCAGCATTCTATACATAACAACTGATACGGCGCACCAAAACCTGCCAATGGCAGCTACAGTGTCAGAGGGGCAAGAAGGGGATGGGGAACAGTTTGTTAATGATTACCACTATTCAAAGCATCTATAGAAGTGATTATTAAGAGCACAGGACCAATAGAGAATTAATTCTGCAGTTGAGGGAGGGCCCCTCTGGCCCAAGGGCCCTGATGCGGTTGCTACCTCTGCAACCCCTATTGCTACGCCCCTGCCAGGGACATAACAATATCCCCCGCTACCCCCACCCATCCTAGAGTGGTGGGGCTTAGTGGCTAAGGGCATATCTTTCCCCTCTAAGTATATTTTACATGCCGATTCCATTGTTTTGTTTTCTGCATAATTTTACATTCCCGTTTTGGGACAATTTTAGATAAAATGGGTCAGTGATTAAAAGGGAACAGGGCCCTTTATATTGTACTGACAGTAAACTTGTGACATCCACAGTCCTTGACTTGGGGCCCCTTGGCAACTGCCTAGATGACCCTATAGAAGCCCAGCCCCTGGCGTGACCTACAACCTACAGGGGCCCCCCACAAAGATCCGCCGGCGCAGCAAACGCAGGGTTAAATGCAGAGCAGCAGCAGCGGAGCATTATAGATTACCCGCTTCCGGATGCCGGCGGTGTGACAGGTCCTCCTCACTCCCCTCTTCAGTGTAGCCGCTCGCCTAGCAGCCAATCACCATGCAGCTCACGATGCAGGTCACATGACGGGAGATGCATGGCGATAGGCTGCATAGCGCTGAGCTACACAGAAGAGGGGAATGAGGAGGACCTGTCCCGCCGCCAGAAGCTGATAGCGTAATACACTTGATTATTACAGCAAATCCCAGCCCCCAGGACTTGAACCACATCACTGTTGAAGTGGGGTTTTGTCTGAAAATGAGGGGGAGGAGGAAGTAGAATGCGGAGGGTTCAGGCTGTTCACAGTAGGGATGTGGACACGCCAGTAATCTTAAAGGAGAACTGAAGAGAGAGGTATATGGAGGCTGCCATGTTTATTTCCTTTTAAGCAATACCAGTTGCCTGGCAACCCTGCTGATCCTCTGCCTCTAATACTATTAGCCATAGCCCCTGAACAAGCATGCAGCAGATCAGGTGTTTTAGACTTTAAAGTCAGATCTGACAAGACTAGCTGCATGCTTGTTTCTGGTGTTATTCAAATACTACTGCAGAGAAATAGACTATCAGGGCTGCCAGGCAACTGGTATTGACTAAAAGGAAATAAATTTGGCAGCCTCCGTATACCTCTTACATCAGTTCCTCTTTAAGGTGCCCATTAGCATCCCAATTTCCTGAACAATTGATTGAACGATTGATCGGATGCGGTTGCCCTCCGTTGGCGGGCCTAATTGTTCACGAATTTGGATTTTAATGGGTGTGTGTGTGTGAGATTTGTGTGTGTGTGTGAGATTTGTGTGTGTGTGTTCATGTGTGTGCCTGTGTGTCATTTCTTTGGGTGGTGTGTGTGTGCATGTGTATGTGTGATTTCTTTGTGTGGTGTGTGCGTGTGCTTGTGTGTCGTGTGTCATTTCTTGCTGTAATGAAATCTCAGTGATTGCTGTCATAAGACTTCAATTTCATGAATGTAAATTAAATCATGTATTTTTCACTTATACATCAGGAGCTCAACACATTAGGCTGTAACATCCGGCTTTTCATCCCAAAATGATGCTATGAAAGTGAATGGTATGGACACTGCACAGTAGAGCTTCTCTTGTCCTGTATGACAGGTGTGATTCGCAGTGCCTCCTCTTACTCTGTATGTATGGAGGCAGCACAGTAGCACTTCTCTTGTGCTGTATGCTGGGTGTAATTCTCAGTGCCTGCGCTTATTCTGTATGTAGGGATACTGCACAGTAGCACTTCTCTTGTCCAATATTCTGGGTGTAATGCTCAGTATCTGCTCTTATTCTGTATGTAGGGATACTGCACAGTAGCACTTCTTTTGTCCTGTATGCTGGGAATAATTCTCAATACCTGCTCTTATTCTGTATGCGTGGAGGCTGCACAGTAACACTTCTTTTGTGTTGTATGCTGGGTGTAATTCTCGGTATCTGCTCTTGTACTGTATGTATGGACACTGCACAGTAGCACTTCTCTAGTCCTGTAAGCTGGGTGTAATACTCAGTATCAGCTCTTATGCTGTATACATGGACCCTGCACAGTAGCACTTATCTTGCCCTGTTTGCCAGGGGCTATTCTCAGTATCTGCTCTATGTATGGACCCTGCACAGTAGCACTTCTCCCCTGCATGCTCCTCAGTGTAATATAAGAGGATTAGGACATGGAACGCAGTTGTTAGGTGGAAGGTTATACACATCCCCCCACAGTCTCTATAGTGTGTGGCTGTGAGGAGTCTATGGAGCAGATTGCTGCAGACACAGAACACCCTCAGGAGAGGTGATACATATGTCATTACTGATTCTGGGACTGTGTGCTTCCTACTACAATAAGGGCTCATTCAGGATGACAGTGAAGTCACATGTTGATACTTCATTACTGCTTGTTAGGTGTGTATAGTTTTTGAGAAAATTGATATTAAAGTTTCGAAGGAAAAAAAGTATACTTTTAAATGCAGTAAATGTCACTTTTAGTAGCAAACCTATCGGTAGTGTAATTTTACATGTATCAAATGAAAGAGCAATACATTTCCTGACGGGGTTTCCAGGGGGTCCATACGCAGCCGCAGCGCTTTGGCCAGGGATCGCTATACAGCCGCAATATGGCTGTATGAAGATCCCTGGCATTTTTTCCTATTTTCACAATTTTTTTTTTATGTTTAGAGAGTGTGGGAATTTTTTTTTTAATTATATGGGGTCCCCCCTCCTAAAACTTTTTAACCCCTTGTCCCCCATGCAGGCTGGGATAGCCAGAATGTGGAGCTCCGACCGATTGGGGCTTCACACCCTGACTATACCAGCTGCAAAATCCCTTAATGCTGATTTTTGTTCCGGGGTATCTGTTGGGGGGCCCCCCAGATTTATTTTCATAGTTGCTTAAACCGGCCCTGGATCTGTGCATAAAAGGGGCTGGATGGATGATGCACGTGGAATGGAAGGGGGCTGCTGCGCATGGATGTTACATATGGAAGAGGGGGCTGCACATGGAATAGGAGGGGGCTGCACATGGAATAGGAGGGGGCTGCTGCGCATGGATGATACACATTGAAAAGAGGGCTGCACCTGGAATGGGAGGGAGGCTGCTGTACATGGGTGTTACACATAGAAGAGGAGGTTGCACATGGAATGGGGAGGACTGCTGTATATGGATGTTACACATGGAAGAGGGGGCTGCACATGGAATGGGAGGGGGCTGCTGTAAATGTATGTTACACATGGAAGAGGGGGCTGCACATGGAATGGGAGGGGGCTGCTGTAAATGTATGTTACACATGGAAGAGGGGGCTGCACATGGAATGGGAGGGGGCTGCTGTAAATGTATGTTACACATGGAAGAGAGGAAGGTACATGAAATGGGAGGGGCGCTGCTGTATATGGATGTTACATGTGAAAGAGGGGGCTGCATGTGGAATGGTAGAGGGAGGCTGCTGTACATGGATGTTACACATGGAAGAGAGGGCTGCACATGGAATGGTGGGGGGGGGGGGGCTGCTGTTCATGGATGTTACACATGGAAGACGGTACTGCACATGGAATTGGAGGGAGGCTGCTGTACATGGATGTTACACATGGAAGAGGGGCTGCACATGGAATGGGAGGGAGGCTGCTGTACATGGATGTTACACATGGAAGAGGGGGCTGCACATGCAATGGGAGGGAGGCTGCTGTACATGGATACACATGGAAGAGGGGCTGCACATGGAATGGGAGGGAGGCTGCTTTACATGGATGTTACACATGGAAGAGGGGCTGCACATGGAATGGGAGGGAGGCTGCTGTACATGGATGTTACACATGGAAGAGGGGCTGCACATGGAATTGGAGGGAGGCTGCTGTACATCGATGATACACATGGAAGAGAGGGAGGAACATGGAATTGGGGGGTGGGGGGGCTGCTGCACATGGATGTTACACATGGAAGAGGGGGCTGCACATTCAATGGGAGGGAGGCTACTGTACGTGACATCTTTCTAAGGTTCTGCATTCGTATTTTTATGTATTATTATAAAAAATAAAAAACAGTCTGCATGCATCTAGATTCCGCTTGCCATGAACGTGTATAATTTTACGGTACTTTGTCACAAATTATAAAAACCGCATTTCCAAAATGAAAGTGGAAAATGATTAAAAAAAAATTTGAACGCAGTGTGACGCAAAGAAGAAATGCCCGCTGTGATTTTGTATGCATAAGTGTGCGCCCAGCCTTAGAGAATATGTTCTGCTACACTATGCACTGCGACACAATCACAACGCTCTCCATTCATAATGTGCGTATTGCAATGCGAGTATCGTGCGTTTGGACGGTTTTCTTTCCATGATGCGGTTTGTAATTTCAAACAGTGAAGAAAAATGGTAAGATTTTTTTTTGTTTTAGATTGCAAATAAAATCACATAGCACAACGGCAGGACGGAGAGCCTGCTGCTTATCACTTACAATGAGTGGGCGGGGCAAGACCCCAGCTTCCTGTGCAGCCCATACTCTGCTCAGTCAGGAGTTTCCCACACAGGAAGTACAGGAAGAAAAGACACACTACCATCCACTTTTTCAGTTATTTTATGAAAGTGCTGGCCATCTCTCAAAACACACAGAATTTATTATCCGCTGTTATACCGCCTACACAAAAGCTACTTTAAAACAACTGCCAAGAACTTTGCTTGAAGTGTCAGTTGCTATGTTTACTTGTAATATAGATTATTATTATTTTTTTTTTTTTACACATTTAAAATGTGCAAAGCGAAACACAGGTTTATAAGGGTTTAACTTCATAATGATATACTGAAAAAATAAAAATCAGTTATACAGTACTGTACAGTAATAAGATACTTACTGTGGCTGTTTTTCCATGCATTGGACAAGGGCTCTGGGGGAAGAGATGTCTTGGCCACCCCTCTCTACCGGAGCCCCCCTCCTCCTTCAGACCATGGACCATGCAGGCTGGTATAGCTCAGGGTGTGAAGCCCCAAGCAGCTGGGGTTCTGCATTCTGGCTATCCCAGCCTGAATGGGGGATAAAGGGTTAAAGAGGCTCGGGAGGGTGGAATCCCACATCATTATTTTAATTTCCCACACTCTGAACAAAGAATTTAATCCAAAAATGGGTATCGTTGCCAGGGATCCATATAGCGGCTGTGTAGTGAACCCTGGCTAAAGCGTTGCCACATTTCCACAGGGTTTCCAGGTGGTCACTACACACTGCATACTGACTAGTGTTGCTCAGAAGGTCCCGGTTTCGAATCAAACTTAATGCGTTTCCGATTAGACCGTAATCAAAATTACGGACAGAAGCGCAGTTTTGATTTGAATCCAATCACGAGCCGGAATTTCATGTTGTGTCCGTAATTACTACTTCCATCTACATATATAAAGTACAAGTGTCCCTGCGTCTGTCCGGGTCAGTGCTTTTGCGCTACTGAGCAGGTCAAGCACTGACAGTCATTGGGACAGGACGCAGGGCGGGCGGGTGCGGTGTCCGGCTGAGCGGGCGAGTGTGCACGCACAGGGTGGGCGGTTGCACGTGCGCGGTGGCTGGGCAGGTGTGCGTGCGGTGGTAACAGACCTTGAGCCCGTTTTCACACGGGCTCAGGTCAGCTAGTTATATATCATTAGCGGTGAATAGCAAAGCCCCAGTACGTGCCAGAAACACCAAATTTGCAGGGTATGTTAAGTAGAAAAGTGGGATCAACAAGAATTTTTCTCAAAAAGACCTTCCGGTTTTTGAGAAAATCGATTATAAAGTTCTTGAGCTGATGGTGGGAAATATTATAATGGGCGCCGACTTTAAAGCCCCCGAATGTGCTAGAAAGACCTTATAGTTTTTGAAAAAAATTGACATTAAAATTAGAGGGAAAACTTATCAAATTGATTGCAGTAACATGACAGATAATGTATTAACATGAATATAAATGTATTTATTTTTTTGTCCGTTCAGAGTGTGGGAAATGTATTAAAAAATGACGTGGCGTCCCCTCTCCTGATATCAGGGTGCTATGGGTGCTCCAGGGTGACGTTTACCACTATAGAAAAAGGCACTCCACAGGCTTCAAACTTGCGTTTGTGATTTATTGAGCAAGACACACTACATGTTACGAGTCTCCTTACCCTTCCTCAAGTATGGGTGCTCCAGGGTGACGGCCTGGGTTGGCGCTTTAGGTGCGGTGGGACGGGGAGGAGAGCGGGAGCCGTGCAGGAAGATGGAGCGGAGCCTTTGGAGTCAAATTTAAAGATGCTTTTGGTTGTATTTTGGAGCCAAATTTGGGCTCTAATAACAGACCAATGGGGATGTCCTCGAATACCCTGCGCAGTAGAGATTTTTTCGTACGGCACATGTGCAAGGCGCTCCTGTCCATAGGAGCGCGATTGAGAGGTGTGCAGACCAGAGCTGCGCATCCAAGTGACAGAGGGTAGCTGCGGGGGACCGGAGGATCGCTTTGTCACAGTGCAGGCACAGGGCTGCTGCAGGGGGCTTGTAGAAGCCCCAGGTAATATTTTTTTTCTACAGGTAAGGTTCAACTTAACATAGTACATGGCAAGGAAATGAACAGCGCTACTTAAAAACAGGCAAGTGCCTACCTGCAAAAGAGTGCAAGCCCCACTTGTGGGATAAAATACACACCTAGCATACACATGACCTGTCTACCACTGGAGGATGTTGGTTTCCTGTAACAGCTTGCATGCAACCTATTAAGTACTCGTCCACCCCACTGCGAAGAAGTCAATCCTCCATGGGAGGGGACCTAACACTAACTAAATCCTAACCTATGTATATGCATAGCCTGGGTGCGGCTAATCAATTCGAAAATTTAAAATTGTGCAAAAGGTGGATCAGCGCATCACCAGGCCGCCTCCGAATGGCCTCGAATCAGAGGTGCGCTGAGCCCCCCCAGAAACTGCAAACGCACCTTGAACCCAAACGGAAGCTCTGCATATACACCAAAAGCAAAGCTGTTAAGTGGCGCTGTTCATTTCCTTGCCATGTACTAATTTAAATCATTTTGGCTGCTCCCACTTAACAGCTTTGCTTTTGGTGTATATGCAGAGCTTCCGTTTGGGTTCAAGGTGCGTTTGCAGTTTCTGGGGGGGCTCAGCGCACCTCTGATTCGAGGCCATTCGGAGGCGGCCTGGTGATGCGCTGATCCACCTTTTGCGCAATTTTAAATTTTTGAATTTACTGGATTAGCCGCACCCAGGCTATGCATATACATAGGTTACGATTTAGTGTAGTGGGGGTGTCTCAGCACCTTGCAGGAAAAAAATATAGGAGACAAATACGGGAGCCCAATAGTGTAGTATATTAGTATGCAATTGAAAAAAGGAATTTCAATAAATTACTACTCACAAAAGGAGGTTGCAAGGGCAACCAACCGTAGGAAGCAGGTGGAGACCATAAACCCGACTCCACTCGGGGTAGTCCCAGCCGGGACCTGGATGTGGTCGCTCTCCTTGAAAAAGTAGGGACAGGTGTCCACTGTGGGGCACCCGCAGGTGGTCTGTCACCACCCCTCAAACACAGATTGTTTGGGGGTATAGCTATGCACAATTGAAGGTAAAGAGGCGCCCTGGTTGAAATAAAAGCATCTAAAAACAGCTTAAAATCGAGGAAATAATATGAGGTGGCTTACCTCAATAACGAAATCCTTGTATATGACAAAAGATTTTTATTTAGCACAGGCAACGCGTTTCGCAGGTCCAAGCTTCATCAGGCCAATAAAAGTGCCAAATTGAGCTCCCTTTGCCGTATCGACTTGTTCATTTGGCACTTTTATTGGCCTGATGAAGCGGGCTGGGACCCGCGAAACGCGTTGCCTGTGCTAAATAAAAATCTTTTGTCATATACAAGGATTTCGTTATTGAGGTAAGCCACCTCATTATTTCCTCGATTTTAAGCTGTTTTTAGATGCTTTTATTTCAACCAGGGCGCCCCTTTACCTTCAAAGGTTACGATTTAGTTAGTGTTAGGCCCCTCCCATGGAGGATTGACTTCTTCGCAGTGGGGCGGACGAGTACTTAAAAGGTTGCATGCAAGCTGTTACAGAAAACTAACATCCTCCTCCAGTGGTAGACAGGTCATGTGTATGCTCGGTGTGTATTTTATCCCACAAGTAGGGCTTGCACTCTTTTGCAGGTAGG
This sequence comes from Hyperolius riggenbachi, assembly GCF_040937935.1. Lineage (NCBI taxonomy): Eukaryota > Metazoa > Chordata > Amphibia > Anura > Hyperoliidae > Hyperolius > Hyperolius riggenbachi. The sequence continues at coordinate 187,789,047 of NC_090657.1, read as the reverse complement.
CACTTGCCTGTTTTTAATTAGCGCTGTTCATTTCCTTGCCATGTACTAATTTAATTCATTTTGGTCAGCTGCTCCCACTTAGCAGCCATGCTTTTGGTGTATATGCAGAGCTTCCGTTTGGGTTCAAGGTGCGTTTGCAGTTTCTGGGGGGGCTCAGCGCACCTCTGATTCGAGGCCATTCGGAGGCGGCCCGGTGATGCGCTGATCCACCTTTTGCGCAAAATCAACTTAACATACCCTGCAAATTTGGCGATTCTAGCACATGCAAGGGCTTTGCTATTAACCGCTAAAGTCGGCGGCCATGGTAATTTCTTTAAAAATAACCAATTTAAAAAAAGTGTTTGCACAAAATCTGTATTTTTGGAGATTAATTTGCACTCGATCCTCCTCTGCCATGCCACTGTCTGGGTTTGGGTATACTTTTTACAACTTTTAAAAGAAATTGTAGTTGCAGAGATGCCATGTAGGTTTAGACGTTCACCTGCCCATTGAAGTCTATGGAGCTTGCTGCAAACTGTTCCCGAACACAAAACTTTGATATTCACCCCATGCCTACTGGTGAGCGATAAAGCCTGGCAGAGCATGCTGACGACATGGTTTTCCTACTCAAGGCGCTTGCTCCCTATCGCTCCATTATGTTTCCTCCTCACTCCATAGCAACCTGCAGATCAGAACAGGTTCATCCACAAGGCAACCTAGGCAAGTGTCTAGGGCTTAATGAATGTCAAGGGGCCCAGGTGCAAATTTCTTTGACCCCGTTCCTATCAGATTTGTGAAAGATTAACAGTGAGTCAAAGCTAATACATTGCTTTGGGCCCCAGCTTCCTCTTAATCCCTCTCTGTGCAGGCTAATAATAATAATCCTAACATTTGTATAGCGCAGAGGTGCCCACACTTTTTCGGCTTGTGAAATATCAAGTCATAATGATCTACCGATGTACAATTTTAGGAGCACACTTGTATATACAGAATGGAAAATGTAGTGGGGTCGGGATCTACCATGAAGTCCTTCGCGATCTATCTAATGGGCACCCCTGGTATAGCGCTTTTCTCCTGTTGGACTCAAAGCACTCAAGAGCTGCAGCTACCAAGGGCGTCATCAAGGTGCCACCCTGCAGTGTTAGGAAGTCTTGCCCAAGGACTTCTTAATAAATGGGTACTGAGTGACCCTAGCCAGGATTCCAACCCTGGTCTCTCATGTGAAAAGGCAGAGCCCTTAAGCCTAGACATGTGTTTGTACAGACTTGGCCCTGAAGTGTTGCCCTAAGGTACCCTGATCCTGGCAGTCCTTGTACACATGTACCAGGCTGTGTACGCTTATTGGAACGCTAGTCTGACAGCAGAAGGACTCCCGGGCATTAGGCTGCCCTCTGCTGACTGTGGCCCACAGCTATGCCGCAGTATTTGCCCAGTGGTGCCCTGTGGCTATTTGCTGCATCAGCATTGTCCCATTATTGATCTACATATTAAATCCTGATTCTGAGTGCCTACCGGATTAACACCGAGTACTGCCAAGATAAATGTCCTCATTGTCTATAACCTCTTCCCTGCCAGCAGATTGGTAACTGTCCGTGTTCTTTTACCAAACTTTATACCGCAGCACAGCAGAGTCCTCCAGCAGCACAGAGTATATCAGGAGAGGAGAGTTATGGTGTCCATACACGATACAATAAAAACTGTTCGATTTTCCCGTTTATTCGATCTAAATGATCGAATCGAATGAAAGTTTGAATTTTTTGATCGGAAAAAATATATATTTTAACGATTATCCTGTTTTTTCGAGAAAAATCTGATCGGACATGCTAAAAAATCTTTCTATTCGATCTAACAGAATAATCAAACTAAATTATCTAATCGAAAAAAAATAAAAATTGTACCATGTACCTTTAGATAGAGGAAGGAGCAGAGTCCTCCAGCAGCACAGAGTATATCAGGAGAGGAGGGTTAGATAGAGGAAGGAGCAGAGTCCTCCAGCAGCACAGAGTATATCAGGAGAGGAGGGTTAGATGGAGGAGCAGAGTCCTCCAGCAGCACAAAGTATGTCAGGAGAGGAGGGTTAGATAGAGGAAGGAGCAGAGTCCTCCAGCAGCACAGAGTATATCAGGAGAGGAGGGTTAGATAGAGGAAGGAGCAGAGTCCTCCAGCAGCACAGAGTATATCAATAGAGGAGAGTTAAGGTAGTCATACACTGGTCGATTTGCCATCAGATTCGACCAACAGACAGATCCCTTGCTGATCGAATCTGAGCAGAGAGGGATCGTATGGCTACCTTTACTGCAAACAGATTGTGAACCGATTTCAGCCTGAAACTGTTCACAATCTGTTGTGGTGGTGCTGCTGCTGCTCTCCCCGCCCGCATACATTACCTGCTCCGCCGGCGCGACTCCAGTCCCCAGGTCTCCGCTCTGGTCTCCAGGTCCAGCATGCTTTACTTCTTCCTGCCCGGCAGGAAGTTTAAACAGTAGAGCGCCCTCTACTGTTTAAACTTCCTGCCGGGCCGGAGGAACTGAAGCATGCCGGAGACCAGCGCGGACACGAAGCAGCGGTGACCGGGGGTAGTCGTGCCGGCGGAGCAGGTAATGTATGCCGCTCTATTGGGTCGGTCGTCGGGCACTCGAATGCCGCTAGCGTCGCCCTCCCTACCCGCAGGCGATCGACGGTAATTTTCCGCATGGAGCGATCGACGGGATCGGACGAAATGGATCGAAATTTGGCGTGTAGCGCGAACGATTGGCAGCAGTTTCGATCCCAGTGATCAAATCTGCTGTCGAAACGGCGGCAAATCTGGCCAGTGTATGGCCAGCTTGAGAGGAAGGAGCAGAGTCCTCCAGCAGCACAGAGTATATCAGGAGAGGAGAGTCAGATAGAGGAAGGAGCAGAGTCCTCCAGGGGTGGCCGGATGGTGCAATGGTTAAGGGCTCTGCCTCTGACACAGGAGACCAGGGTTCGATTCTCGGCTCTGCCTGTTCAGTAAGCCAGCACCTATTCAGTAGGAGACCTTTGGCAAGTCTCCCTAACACTGCTACTGCCTATAGAGCGCGCCCTAGTGGCTGCTGCTCTGGCGCTTTGAGTCCGCTTTTAATCTTGTCTTGTCCAGCAGCACAGAGTATATCAGGAGAGGAGAGTTAGAGGAAGAAGCAAAGTCCTCCAGCAGCACAGAGTACACCTGGAGAGGAGAGAGAGAGGAAGGAGCAGAGTCCCCCAGCAGCACAGAGTATATCAGGAGTTGGAGCAGAGTCCTCCCACAGCACAGAGTATATCAGGAGAGAAGGGTTAGATAGAGGAAGGAGCAGAGTCCTCCAGCAGCACAGACTATATCAGGAGAGGAGGGTTAGATAGAGGAAGGAGCAGAGTCCTCCAGCAGCACAGAGTATATCAGGAGAGGAGGGTTAGATAGAGGAAGGAGCGGAGTCCTCCAACAGCACAGAGTATATCAGGAGAGGAGGGTTAGATAGAGGAAGGAACAGAGTCCACACAGAGTATATCAGGAGGGGAGAGTTAGATAGAGGGAGGAGCAGAGTCCTCCAGCAGCACAAAGTATTTTAGGAGAGGAGAGAGAGGAAAGAGCAGAGTCCTCCAGCAGCACAGAGTATACCAGGAGAGGAGAGAGAGGAAGGAAGGAGCAGAGTCCTCCAGCAGCACAGAGTATACCAGGAGAGGAGAGAGAGGAAGGAGCAGAGTCCTCCAGCAGCACAGTGTATATCAGGAGAGGAGAGAGAGGAAGGAGCAGAGTCCTCCAGCAGCACAGAGTATTTTAGGAGAGGAGAGAGAGGAAAGAGCAGAGTCCTCCAGCAGCACAGAGTATACCAGGAGAGGAGAGAGAGGAAAGAGCAGAGTCCTCCAGCAGCACAGAGTATACCAGGAGAGGAGAGAGAGGAAGGAGCAGAGTCCTCCAGCAGCACAGTGTATATCAGGAGAGGAGAGAGAGGAAGGAGCAGAGTCCTCCAGCAGCACAGTGTATATCAGGAGAGGAGAGAGAGGAAGGAGCAGAGTCCTCCAGCAACACACAGTACAGCAGGTAAGTACACAGAGCACAGGGTCTGGGTATTTGGAGCACTTGGCAGATGTCATGAGCTGCTCACCCTCACAACTGATCCTTCTCTTCCTGACCCAACTCCATGTCTGGCTGTAATTCTGCTTATGTTTGCTCCAATTAGCACTGAATAACAAAAGCGTGCCAGTAAGCACGACACCTTTCCAGCGCGTCTCTGCTCAGCTGTCACGAGGGCAGAGCGGTGTGAAGAGGAGCCGGCATTCGCTGCTAACTCGCATCGCTCTTACGCTGCAGAAACACAGCTTAAAGGGGAACCCCGGGGACAGGACAGCAAAAATACAACCAATCAGTTCACAATTGCACTGAAAAGTGCTTCAACTTTACCCACAACGGTAATCTGTTATATTCCCCACACGACATTCACATCAGAGGTTTGTAGGAGGATAGATGACACACGTGTGGCTGGTAGCAACCGGCAAGACTGCAGAGAGGGTGGAGTGCAGGAAATAGAGGCGCAAGGATAAATGGGTGCAGGTGGATAATGAAATCGTAACAAACAAAGATCATTTTCAACGGGGTGCAAAGGGAAGCCAAAAACATGTAAGCGGTTAGTATCGTTCTAAAATGGACGGGAATTGAAAACATTCATTCAAAAATACAGTTTAATCTAACCCTACTCATACAGAACCCTCCCCTGTTGGTGCCTAACCCTATGGCCTCCCCCCCCCCCCCGTGGTGCCTAACCACAAAACTCCCCATCCCCCCCACCCCCCGGTGGTGCTTATTGCCTAACTTCAAGACCCCTCCCCCCACCACGGTTCTGCCATTAGGCCCGGTTCACATTAGCGGGCGCCGTCCGGAATCGCCGTGCCGGAGCCGGACCGCATGCGGGACGGATGGAACGGACGCACGGCATAGCAATGAAAGCCTATGCGTGCATTCACATGCGTCCGTTTTCGTCCGGATCCGGACCGGATCCGGACTCCGGCATAAGACCCAACATGCGCTATTTTTTGGTCCGGCTCCTCCGGCAGCCGTATCCGGGGCGGAACCGGAATGCACCATCCGGCCAATACAAAGCAATGAGAACCGGAGAGCGCACAACACACTGGCTAAAAATCCGGATGTTCTACCCCACTTCCTATGCGGATTGTTGCGGCGATTTTGGATGGGGACACATGGGCAAGCATTTTGGAGTGGATCAGCAGTGACTTTAAACGAGCTGGAGATGTTGGCAGCATGTCGGAGGTGGAGGTGAGTGCTAAACAGCCAAACGGATCCGGATCGCATCCTGATGAACACCTGATGCAACCTGACCGGATCGGATCCGGATCAGAACCGTACGGTTCCGATCCGGATCCGGTCTGGATCCGGTCAGGTCATCCGGTCCGTTTGGCAGAGAACCGCAAGTGTGAACCGGGCCTAAGACTCCCTCCCCCGGGTCGTGCCTATTGCCCAACCCTTAGACACACTCCCCCCCTGGTGGTGCCTAACCCTAAGATCCTCTCCCCTCCCTCCTGGTGGTGCCTAACAGTGTTGCTTGCAAATTTTAGGCACAGCCATTTTTGCATTAAAAATGTGAAAAATCAGAACAATAATATTTTTACCACGACAATTTTTACCATGAAAAATCTATATTTTTTACCATGAAAAAAAAAAATAAAACACATTTTTGAACTTTATCAGGAAGTTGTGGTTGCTCCATTGGTCTTCCTCTTCGTCTGTTAACAGACCAATGGGGAGCCTTGGAGGGAAATTTAAAGATGCTTATTCTTTAGCTATACTTAGTATAGTTAGAGCTGAGGCGGGGAGCGGCAGTGTTTGGCAACGGCCGGCAGAGATCTTTAATCAAGTTAACAGAGGATATTGGCGTGGGAACATTTTTTAAAGGTACAGGCAAGTACCGTATTTTCTGCCGTCTAAGATGCTCGGAATGTAAGACGCACCTAGGTTTAGAGGGCAAAAAAGAGGGGAAAAAAAATATTCTATACCTGGTGCGTCCATATTCCAGGAGCGTCTTGCAGATGTTCTCACCCAATGATTGTGTCCCCCCATGTGCTCTCTTCAGCCCCCATGTATTCCCTTCTGTCCACAGTGGATTCCCTTCTGTCACCATTGTGTCCCCTCCTGTCCACCATATGTCCCCAGTGTATACCCTTATATCCCCCATGTGTACCTTCTGATCCCATGGTGTCTGTCCCCAGTGTCTCCCACTCCCGTGTATGCTGCGCTGCCCCCACATGTTGCTCTGCCCCCTCCATGAATGCGACCCCTGCATGCCCGTATGTTCGTCTGCCACCCCCCCCCCTTCCCCCGTGTCTCCTGCTCCTGTGTATGTTGCACTGCCCCCCCCCCCCCCCGTGTATATGCTGTGCTGCCCTAGCATACCTGTATGTTCCTCTGCCCCTCCCCCCCAGTAAACAGATGAAAGGATTAATAAGTGGCAGTAGTGGCTCACCTCCTTCAAAATTCCTGCAGTGGCAGCAGACCTTTTCTCCATAGTGGAAGCTTCTGCTGTTTGCGTCATTAGCAGAAGCCTTCACTACGGGGAGCCGTGCAGGACATAAAAGGTCTGCTGCCACTGCGAGAACTCCGAAGGAGGTGAGCCACTTACTGCCGCTTATTCATCCATATATGGGGGGGCAGAGGTACAAACAGGTATGCAGGGGCAGTGCAGCATATACGCAGGGGGGGCAGAGCAAGATACACGGGAGCGAGAGGCACGGGGGGCAGCAGGAACATGCGGGCATGTCGGAGGAGCAGTGCAGCATACACAGGGTCAATGCAGGGAATCCCCGATGTGCCGGCGGGTCGGCAGCTCCTATTGGCGGTAGTTAGTTAGTGGGGGATTCCCTCTATTCGTTGTACAAGTCGCAGGGACTTGTTCTCCCCATTTTTTGTGCATCTTATATGACGGAAATACGGTATTCATGGTTAATTTTGAACAATCAAGGACTTAACTCATCGTCGTGTTTTTATTTTATTTATCCCTTTGTGGAAATGAGTAAGGGGTACTATTTACACCTATGCTCATTTCTCCTGGGGAGGTGGCTGGCATATAGGGGTCCCCTTCTTAAAGGGGACTCCCAGATGCCACCATGAACACCCCACCAGGGCGTCGTCTCGTCTGCTACTACCTCATCTTGGGGCACCCCAGGTGGGGAAGAGCCCCTTGTCCATGGATTGGACAAAGACTCTGTGGGCTTGGCTGCCCCTCTCCTCCAGAGCCCCCCCATACACCATGGACCATGCTGACTGGTATAGCTCAGGGTGCAAAGCCCCACACGGCCAGGCTATCCCAGCCTGTATGTGGGACTCTGAATAAAAATGTTTTTACTGCTCCAAAAAATAGGTAAAGTTGCCAGGGATCCTTATACAGCCATATTGCAGCTTTATAGCGATCCCTTGCCATAGCGTTTTTCCATGGGGTTTCCATGGGGTCTGTACGCACTGTGAGTGACATTGCTGCTCATCGGATACACAGCAAGTGTAGTCATATTTTACACATGTGACTTGGCTGAGCTCAGTATATTTTTCTTTCTACAGCACTGACATCACTGAGATGTTTTGGTTTATTACACGCCATGTGATGTCATAGCGACTCTTCTATGTGTATATTCCTATCACACGGGCTGAACCAATAATTCATAGCAGGGGAGCTGCTTTCGCCAGCTGTGAAGTCCAGCATGTTGCAATGCGCGCAGCATCTGCCTCTGGTGACATCATGATAAAGGGACACTGTCCAGACCGTCCCCAGCAATTTGCCAACAAGCATGTTAACAGAGTGTCTTTGTGCAAGAAGCAGGCCCGCTGCAGCCTTTGAAGTTTAAGAAGTTGTTGTAAATTCCTTGATGTAATTCCACTTCCTCTCGTTTCAGCATGTTAACAAGCCGCTGGGGGACGGAGGGACCTTATAGGACGACACAGCTGGGTGTCCCTTAATGAAAAGCAGGGGGACCGACAGAGCAAGCCGCGCCTGCTGTTTACAAACCCAACAGGAAGAGTGTACCGCTGCTCTGCGGTGATGTGAGGGATTTTTTGACGGGCGTTTGGAGTCGATTAAATATCTTAGGCTATCCAGAGCTTAAAGCAAACCTGAACTAAAAATTAAAAGTAAAAATATACATACACAACCCATACTTACCTCCCACCGAGTGTACTCAATCTCTTTCTTCTCTCCTGTGTCCTGTTTGTCCACTCCGATCGATGAAATTATACATCCTCCATTTTGAAAATGTAACGTCTTCCTAGTCAGCACGCTGTAATACTGCCCATTTGAGCCATAGGGAAAAATAGAAGATACCTTGCACATCAGTTGTCCTTTCAGTTATAACGGACAGCAACTGATATCAAACTGACAGCAACTGATATCAAACTGACAGCAACTGATATCAAACTGAAAGCAACTGATATCAAACTGAAAGCAACTGATATCAAACTGAAAGCAACTGATATCAAACTGAAAGCAACTGATATCAAACTGACAGCAACTGATATCAAACTGACAGCAACTGATATCAAACTGAAAGCAACTGATAGCAAACTGAAAGCAACTGATATCAAACTGACAGCAACTGATATCAAACTGACAGCAACTGATATCAAACTGAAAGCAACTGATAGCAAACTGAAAGCAACTGATATCAAACTGAAAGCAACTGATATCAAACTGACAGCAACTGATATATAACTGACAGCAACTGATATATAACTGACAGCAACTGATATATAACTGACAGCAACTGACATATAACGGATATCAAACTGACAGCAACTGATATCTAACTGACAGCAACTGATATCAAACTGACAGCAACTGATATCAAACTGACAGCAACTGATATCAAACTGACAGCAACTGATATCAAACTGACAGCAACTGATATCTAACTGACAGCAACTGATATCTAACTGACAGCAACTGATATCTAACTGACAGCAACTGATATCTAACTGACAGCAACTGATATCTAACTGACAGCAACTGATATCAGACAGCAACTGATATCAAACTGACAGCAACTGATATATTTCAAATTACAATTACAAAATCTTGTCAGAACTGGAAGGAATCGCTGTAAGAAGAAAATGGTGACCTTCTGAGAGGAACAGACGGCGAGGTAAGTATGTAGTATTCATTTTCAGGTACTGTACATCATCTGTTTAAATTATGGTACTTACGTATTACCCAGTCTGGAAAGTTTGGCAGCTTTTTGTTAAAGTTCTATTTGCTCCCCCGGGAAGATCTGACCATTTTTGGAAAGCTGAAAGTCCCGGCTTTCTGTTGCACCAGGTCCTGAGTCGGTATGATGCTCAGTTCCCAAGTAATGGGGTTTTGAAGGAGGGGTGTCCCCTGAACTTGGCTGCAGAAAGTGCAATTACAGAAGTACGGGGCGAACCCGACATGATGATAAGCAGCACACCCGGTAGGTCTTCTTCCTTCGCAGCATAAATCTGTGTCTTCAAAACTTATGTCAAATGCCCTGGGTCTCATTACAGATTAAGGAGCAGCACAGCTATGCACCCTCTTCTCCTCGCCGTCTTGCTGGCATGGGCAGGAGACTCAATTCCACTGCGCTCTCTGCAGCAAAGTGCAGGGAACTCCCTAACCCCCCTCAACTTGGGAATGGGACATTGCATTGACTCGGGACCCAGTGCAAAGGAAATTCGGAACTTTTAGCTTTCCAAAAATGGTTCGATCTGTCTAGGGCAGTGATGGCGAACCTTTTGGGGACAGGGTGCCCAAACTGCGGCCCAAAAGTCGCTGGTCTATCGCAAAGTGCCCCTCCCCCCAACAGTTCATGACATATTGGGTGACAGATTGGGGTGGGCGATTGTTGTGGGGGGCTCCATGGGCTACTGTATTTACATGGTCTGCTGTGGGGTGGGTGGGTGGAAGGTTAACTCCAAGGGGCTGCTGTGGGGTGGGTGGGAAGGTACCCTTTGATGAAATGGGTAAGTGGTACTTTCTACCCCTATATTAATTTCTCCTGGTAGGGGGGTGGGCATCTGGGGGTTCCCTTCTTAAAGGGGACTCCCAGATGCCGCCATGACCCCCCCCCCCACAGGAGTCGTCGCCCCTACCTCCTCCTGGGGCACCGGAGGTGGGGGAAGAGCCCCTTGTCCATGGATTGGACTAAGTCTACGGGGGGAGGGGAAGGCTTGGCCACCCCTCCCCCCCCGGAGCCCCCATACCATGGACCATGCGGGCTGGTATAGCTGAGGGTGCGAAGCTCCAGTCGGCCAGGGCTCCGCATTCTGGCTATACCAGCCTGCATGAGAACAAGGGGTTACAAAGGCTCTGTAGGGGGGACCCCCAAGTCATTTTTTTTTTAATTTCCCACACTCTGAACATTAAAAAAAATAAAAAAAAATATATAATAATAATAATAAGAAGAAAATAATATTTTTTCCCACTACCTTTTTAACATATCTTGCAAATTTGGTGTTTCTACCATGTTAGGGGGCTTTGCTATAAACCACTTTTTTATGTTCAGAATGTGGGAAATTAAAAAACAAATGACATGGGGTCCCCCCCTTCCCGAGCCTCTGTAACTCCTTATCTCCCATGCAGGCTGGGATAGCCAGAATGCGGAGCCCTGGCCGACTGGGGCTTCGCACCCTGAGCTATACCAGCCCGCATGGTCCATGATATGGGGGGACTCTGGGGAAGAGTTGGCAGCCAAGCCTTCCCTCCCCCAAAGCCCTTGTTCAATCCATGGACAAGGGTCTCTTCCCCACCTCCAGTCAGTGCCCCAGGAGGAAGTGGGGCGATGACTCCCGGAGGGGGGTTCATGGCGGCATCTGGGAGTCCCCTTTAGGAAGCGGACACCCATATGTCCACCCCCTCGCAGGAGAAATTAGTATATGGGTATAAAGTACCGCTCACCCAATTCCGCAAAGTGTTAAATGAAATAAAAACACAACGATGAAAAAAGTTCTTTATTAATCTTAATTAACCAGAAATACTTACCTGTACCTTAAAAGAGAAGCTCCGACCAAGAATTTAACTTTATCCCAATCAGTAGCGGATACCCCCCTTTTACATGAGAAATCTATTCCTTTTCACAAACAGCCCATCAGGGGCGCTGTATGACTGATATTGTGGTGAAACCCCTCCTTCCAGAAACTCTGAGGACCGTGGTACTCCTGGCAGTTTCCTGTCTGTGAACCTTGTTGCACTGTGGGAAATAGCTGTTTCCAACTGCCAAAAAAGCATGCATCAGCTATATCACCTGCCAACAGTAAAAATGTCACTATGTAATAAATGTCAGAATGTAAATCAGGGATTTAAAAGATTTTACAATGGGCAAACACTGACTAAATCATTTATACATAATTATTGTAAAAATGAAGCACTTTTTTATTACATTATTTTCACTGGAGTTCCTCCAAGAAAATGTTCCCACGGCAATATCCTCGGAAATGGTCCCATGCCAATATCCTCTATCTTGCGACCTTGAATGAATATCTCCGCACCTGACGCCACACACCGCCGGTCCCCGTGGAGCTCTAGCTATACTTAGTATAGCAGAGCTGCTTCTATCTCTGTCTCCCTCCACGGCTTTCTGCTGTCCTACCCGCAAACTGCACCTATCTCCTCCACCTAAACTAGCACCCTGGAGCACCCATAGCACCTATCAGGGTGCCAGTGTAGGTGGGGGAGATAGGTGCAGTGTGCGGGGAGGACAGCGGAAAGCCGAGGAGGGAGACTGAGATAGACGCAGCACTGCTATACTTAGTATAGGAGCCGAAAGCATCTTTAAATATGGCTCCTAGGCTCCCCCATTGGTCTATTAACAGACCAATGGGGATCAGAAGGTCCATTGGTCTGTTAATAGACCATTGGGGAGCCTTGGAGCCAAAATTCAAAGATGCTTTTGGCTTTGCTATACTTATACTGCGCGGGGGCGGGCGGTTTGTGGCGGTGGTTGCGCGGGTCATCGGAGATCTTCAATCAAGGTCGCAAGTTAGAGGATATTGGCGTAGGACCTTTTCCGAGAATATTGGCGTGGAAACATTTTCTTAAAGGTACAGGTAAACATCTGACAAGATTAGCTGCATGCTTGCTTCAGGTGTGGGATTAGACACTAAAGCCACCAAAGAGATCAGCAGGGCAGCCAGGCAACTGGTATTGTTTAACTCCCCTGGCGGTATGATTCCATACTGATTTTAGGGGATAAACCGGTACAATTTTATCATGTGCTTTTAGACCCTAGAAGCAAGAAAAAAATTACTACGAGAGCCTGGAGCAGGCCCTGCACTAACTCACCTCCCTGGGATCCAGCGTTGCAGTTCTCCCTCCATACTCCAGGTGGCGCTGTTACCCTATAGTGAGATTGCCAGCTGTCATGACGACAGTCTGCGATATCAGCAAGGGCATGCAGAGCCTCTGGACAGGAAAAGAAATGACCGCCAGCATCTGGATCATCCGAGAGGTGAGTGAGAAAGCCCGCTGCGCGCAGTGCTCTGAATTGACCTCTCGATACCTAACACAAGTGTAGCTCGGGGTTGCCGCTCTGAGCTGCGGTTTTCCACCCCGAGTGTAGCTCGTGGTTACCACTAAGTAGGTTAAACTGAAATAAATATGGCAGCTTTCCTATACCTCTCAGTTCTGTTGTCATTCAAAGTTTTTGATTCATTTGTATAATCGCGTTCTTATTGTCTAGTTTTAGGACTCACATTAAAAAAAGGGGGGGGGGGGGGGGTAATCACTTTAAGGCACTTTTATACATAAGAGTAGAAAATGCATAATGGTTTCACAATGTGTCTGATTAGAATTAACACAACTGATTATGTGTCAATATACATTGAAAAAGAATAAATAAAAAATAGAGAGGTTTATTTAAATTTCAAAGTAGAAGATCAAAAGGAATATAAAAAATATATAATTTACTAGAAAACGGCACAGCTTTTCAACAAAAAACAAGGGAATTGAAGGAAGAAAGAAAAAAAAAAAAAAGGTGTACATTTATGGCGCGTAAGTTCAATGATCGTCAAATTGCCAACACCTCTTTGAAGAATGGGTCCTTAGAAGACTCGAAAGGCTTAAAGAGAAACTCCGACCAAGAATTGAACTTTATCCCAATCAGTAGCTGATACCCCCTTTTACATGAGAAATCTATTCCTTTTCACAAACAGACCATCAGGGGGGCGCTGTATGACCGTGGTACTCCTGGCAGTTTCCTGTCTGTGAACCTTGTTGCACTGTGGGAAATAGCTGTTTACAGCTGTTTCTAACTGCCAAAAAAGCATGCAGCTGCTAAATCACCTGCCAACAGTAAAAATGTCCCCATGTAATAAATGTCAGAATGTAAATCAGGGATTTAAAAGATTTTACAATGGGCAAACACTGACTAAATCATTTATACATAATTATTGTAAAAATAAACACTTTTTTTATTACATTATTTTCACTGGAGTTCCTCTTTAACTACTTTTTATCTTTGAATCCTTGGCTACTGTGTTGGTAGTCTTCGGCTTGTGAATGGTGAATGGTCAAGACTTGGCTGATGGTGTAATGGTTAAGGGCTCTGCTTCTGACACAGGAGACCAGGGTTCGAATCTCGGCTCTGCCTGTTCAGTAAGCCAGCACTAATTCAGTAGGAGACCTTTGGCAAGTCTCCCTTACACTGCTACTGCCAATAGAGCGCGCCCTAGTGGCTGCTGCTCTGCTCTGGCGCTTTCAGTCCGCAAGGAGAAAAGCGCAATATAAATGTTATTTGTCTTGTCTTGTCATTACTAACACTCTGTTGCGATTACGTCATTCCTGCATGATGGCAATGATAGAGATGGAGGCCGAGGTGAGTTTGGAGCTGTGTGGGACTGCCTTGGAGGTGAATAATAAATGTGAGAAAACAGCATGGGGCAGGAGGCGGCACAAAGGGGGCAGGGGGAACATGTGAGGCACAAAGTGGGGCAAAGTAGACACAAAAGGGGTACAGGTGGCATCAAGGGGGGCACAAGAGGGCAATGGAGAAACAAAGGAGACAGGTGGTACTAAGGAGGGCTGCAGGGACAAGTGGCAAAAGTAGACACAAAGGGGGTACAGGTGGCATAAAGGGGGTCAAAGGAAACACAAAGAGGGCAAAGAAGACACAAAAAGGATACAAGTGGCACAAATTGAGGCAGAGGAAGGACATAAGGACATAAGGAGGCACAGAGGGGACAGGAGGGGGGAGTAGGGGGACACTGGAGGCAAAGGGGGGCAAAATGTTTTGCCTTAAAAACAAATTCAGGTTAAGAATGAACCTACTAGTCCATATCTTGTCCGTTAGCCAGGACAAGGAGGACAGGAGGTAGGAAGCTAAGGTAGGAAAGGGGTCAAAGACAGTTGCACCTAAGCCACTTGACATTCGCTGGGCCCCAGACACCAGCCTAGGTTTGCCTTGTGGATGAACCTGTTCTGATCTGCAGGTTGCTATGGAAAAGAGAGGAAACCTGATGGAGCGATACGGAGCAAGCGTGATTAGTATGAAAACATTGGCCTCAATTCACTAAGCTTATCTCCTGTCTTTAACTACCTAAAGACCGCCCCACGCCAATGGGCGTGGACGCGGCGGCAGCCCCATTATCTCCAGCATGATCTTAGTGAATTGAGGCCAATGTCCTCTGCTTGCGCTTCCAGGCTGATCGCACGCCAGTAGTAGGGATGGGGTGAACATCAATGTTTTTTGTTCGGGTATTTTACCTTGTGGCTGATCCTATTCTGCCAACATGTGGACCCCAACATTACATTTACCACGCAACCGGTGCAGGCTGAATTTCAATATTAGTGATGAGGATCCGGGACCGGCTATCTGCTGTACCGGGTAACGGTTTTTGTTTTGCGAACATGAAATGTTTTTTGCAAAAATTTGCTCAACGGGGATGAAGCCTCTGGTCTATCCAGAGGCTTCCATCCTCCAAAGGTGTCTGCCTCGGGCAGGGCTGGATTGCTGGGAAGGCCGCAGAGGCCCGGGCCTTGGGCGGCTGCAGCCCAGTGTGGTACCTGGGCAGGAAATAGGGGTTAGTACATATGAAAGCGAGGCTGAAAATGGGGAGCAACATTAAAAAGGAAAGCTGGAGCTGCTCATGAAAGAAAGGGGCGGCTGTACATGAATGATACACGTGGAAGAGGGGGCTGTACATGAATGATACACGTGGAAGAGGGGGCTGCACATGGATGATACACGTGGAAGAGGGGGCTGCACATGGCATGGGAGTGGGGGGCTGCTGCGCATGAAAGGTGAGCCCCAACATACTCGGCCTACAGGCACAAAAAGTATAAATCCGACCTTGGCCTCAAGTACTTTTCAGTACAGGTACTCGTCTTTAGGTGCATAGAACACGGCTGACGTAAGGGGGTGGGGTGGTGGTGATGCAGCTTAGCTCGGGCTGGTTTTAAGAAAAACATTATGATAACTCAAAATGACACCTTAAACAATGCTACAGAAGTGTGAAGAGAGGACACGGGAGACAATAAACGAGAGCGGCTTCAGTAAGAGGTGCATGAATTATACACGCGGGACCTGGAACACCTGTCTGCTCTGCCAAGCTCAAAAAGGAGAGGAAAATAAAAAAAATGGGGAAGGCTGTAGTAGATCGCTGCTGAACGGTGACATTAATTATGTATCTCTTCACTTCCAAAAATACAGTTTACCCAGAAGGCATAATTATTTGATTGATCTGAGGCAGAAGGTACGCAGGGACTGACAGTGGGGGGAGGGGCAGCCAGGTGGATTCACAACGCATTGGTACAGTGATATCAGTTATTGCAATTCATTGTCTAATACTTTATTTGCCTATAATTTGCTTTGAAAGATCGTTTGAAAGTGGCGGCATCTCGTGTGATCTCCAAACATCCGTGGTGGGGATTTGTGAAGAAGTCTTCTGCAGCCCAGTACAGCAGATATAGACAGAGTCACAGAGCAGAGCTTAGGATACAAACGTGACTTTGGCTGGATGAGAGGGCAGGGCTGCTGTCATGGCACATGAGGATGTCAGGCGGTGCCCCAGGATGCCAGAGAGAAGAGGTAGGGGGATGGGAAGCAGGCTGGCAGTAGAGAGGGCATAGACCTCGCTCATTAGATTGTGCTGTGCATCTATGCTAGTACCCAACTCCCCCCATGTCACAGTCACTGTGCCCTCCTCCTGCCACTTGTCACAGCTCATACGTATCTCCCAGAGGGCACATTACTGGCATATATACCCATCCATGTGATTCCTCTGTCTCCAGTCCTGCTAACACCAGGGAAAATAGCAGAGTATTAGCATTGCAGCATGCCTGGCCATTATTTGTATAGCAGAGTGATGAGGACAAGTTGATAGTCATTAACTGTCATTATTACAATTAGTGCTATATAAATACATAATAGTAATAATAATAATGATGATGTAGACAGACTATGACCATGGTAGGATTAGATTGTGAGCTCCTCTGACCACAGTCAGTGACATGACTATGTGCTCTGTAAAGTGCTGCAGAAGATGTCAGCCCTATATAAATACATAATAATAATAATAACATGGTAGGACATTAGATTAGACTATGGTAGGGATTAGATTGTGAGTTCCTTTGAGGAGAGTCTGTGACATGACCGTGTACTCTACAAAGTGATGGACAGAATATTGTTTGGTGGGCTAAATGTGTCTGCCACTGCAGTCCAGCTTGTTTCCTGTCCTCTCTGGATTTAACTGTTTGGTAGGTGTGACTATACAACATCCAGAGTAAGAACAATAGTAGTCCACAAGAAGTAAGTTGGCAATTGTAAGGCATATATACAATTAAGCCACCAGGAGATTTTGGCGCAGGGTAAAGCCAAAAACCGTCTCACCCTGCTCCTGCAAAAGTACCGGCTGGGTTAAATTACTATTGCCCCTCCAGGTCGCCATGGATAGTGGGAGAAAGAGGTCATTCGGCTTCTAGCTATTGCGGGCGGCCAAATCACAGTGTTTTATAGTAATTTGTGCTCAGTCTTTTGATGGCACCCAAATTACCCAGAGTGCCGCTATATAGTCGTAATTCCTATTATTATTCCTATTATATTCCAAATCTCCGGCGGTGGTTTTACAGCGCTCCACTGCAACACCTCAGTCTGCTAACAGGACCATTCTCGGACTGTAGAGTAGACTTGTTAAAGGGAACCTAAACTGAGAAGGATATGGATTTTTCCTTCTAAAATTATACCAGTTGCCTGACTCTCCTGCTGATCCTGTGTCTCTAATACTTTCAGCTACAGCCCCTAAACAAGCATGCAGATCAGGTGCTCTGACTGAAGCCAGACTGGATTAGCTGCACGCTTGTTTCAGGTGTGTGATTCAGCCACTACTGCAGCTAAAGAGACCAGCAGGGCTGCCAGGCAACTGGTATTGTTTAAAAGGAAAAATCTATATCCCTCTCAGTTTAGGTTTCCTTTAAACCTGAATGGACAGGTGCTGACAACAAACAGAGCTACACAATGGGCTTTGAGGGAATGGACCCACTAGAATTCACGCTAGTGTTCACGATTGGTTTCAGCAGGGCCGGGCCGAGGCATAGGCTGGAGAGGCTCCAGCCTCAGGGCGCAGTGTAGGAGGGGGCGCAGAATTCATTCAGCTGTCATTCCTAATTGTGTTTGAAGCAGAAAGAAATAAGAAAAGGGGATACATAGCAGTGACTGCAAGCCATATAACTAGATATTAAGGTGTTGGGGAGGTTGTGGGCCCTGTGGCCCTCTTAGTCTAATAGCAATCAGTGTGTGACAGCTGAGGTCGGAGGGATGGAGGGGCGCACTTTGGTGTCTCAGCCTTGGGTGCTGGAGGACCTTGTCCCGCCTCTGGGTTTCAGTTATATGCAATGCAATTTTGAAGGAATGCAATTTCATCCTGTATACCTTCAAACGTAAAAATCACGCCCGCAAAACGATAGCGGTAATCGCTAGCATTTTGCGATTTCTAGTGTGAATGAGCCCTAACAAGCCCTAGTAGCAAGCGCTGGCGACTAACAGGATCGTAGTCCCGCTCCTAAAGGGTCTCAGCCTTCAAACTCCAAAACGTCAGTTCCTAAGAAAACACTTAGAATTTACCCTAATTAACACTTTATGGTAATCTGCCATATTCAATTTAAACTTTCTGGATGCTTTCAGAAAGCACTTATTTGGTATGCCTTTTACATTTGTTTTCTTTCAATTCAAATAACTTTTTATAATAAAAAAATTCATTTTTATAAAATACCTGTTGCAGCAGTTACCTGGTGCTGATCTCCACGCTGCAGAAGTCCAGGTTGCTGCTCTCGCCCTTTTTTCACTCCTGAAGACTGAATACAGAAAAAAATTGAGCTGAAATTTCCAGCAAACAAAACATCCCAGCTGGTTATCGCTCATCAAAACTAGCATAAAACATTATTGTCTTAAAGGACAACCGAAGTGAACATGATACGGAGGCTGCCATATTTATTTCCTTTTAAAGGTGAAAATAAACTAATGAAATAAATGATTGTATCCATCTACCTTCTCCTAAAAATGACCTTTTAAGATATTCCAGTTTTATTTTATGTTTAAATCTACTTTTTAAGTTTTAACTGTTTTATTGTTTTTGCTCAACGACACATTCATTGAAGTATGCCAGAGCTAAAATCTATGAACTATTGACCCTTTTTATCAATTTCCTTTGATCAATTTCCTTTTTTTGAGGTAGGGCACTTCGGGGTCCCTCTGGCCCAAGGGCCCCGATGCGCCACAACCTCTGCACCCCGTATTGCTACGCCTCTGTCTTTCTCATGTCACGTCACCTAGGGTATCCATTAAGCAATACCAGTTGTTGAGCTGCAAGGCTGCCTGGTAACTTGTATTGTTTAACCACTAGCCGACCGAGTCACGCTGAAGGGCGTGGCCGCGGCGGCAGCCCCAGGACCGCCTAACACTGATCGGCGTAAGGTTCTTGGGGCCTGTTTTGCAGAAGATCGCGCGTGCTAATGTGTGCGCAGCATCTCCGCTTGGTGGGTGGAGCCTCCCAGCGGCAATCGCCACTAGGAAACTGTTAGACAGCGAAATGCTGTCTAATTAGCTTGTACAGCCCTGCGATTCACGACAGTGCTGTACTGGGAACAGGAGACAGGATAGTGATCGGCTGTCATAGGCTGGAGCCTATGACAGCTGATCACGCTGATTGGCTGGCGGGGGGAGGGACGGAGGACTGGGGAATAAATGTAAATTTTTTTTCTTTTTAAAGTCACATTTATTTAGAAAATAATCAAATATTTATATAAAAAAAATAAACAAACATTGGGGGAGCGATCAGACCCCACCAACAGAGAGCTCTGTTGATGGGGAGAAAAGGGGAGGGGGGATCACTTGTGTGCTGTGTTGTGCAACCCTGCAGCAAGGCCTTAAAGTTGCAGTGGCCCTTTTTAAAGATAACCTGAACTGAAAATAAAAAGTCAAAATAACCATACACATTCCTAAATTTATCACAGGTGATGACATCATTACTGCTGGCAGGTGCATCACTGGGGAAGGTTTGTTTCTTGCGTGTTCCAAAGTGAGCAAAAACACCACCTGGGGTATCATTCATAAAGCATTTCCGCATGCGGAAATGCTTAACACCGGTGACTTTCCCGACCACTCAGCATAAGCCCCATTCATAAAGGCTCTTTCCGCATGAAAAGGTGACAGAGCGATACATTTCCGCCTTGTGCGGAGTTTTTCTAGATTAATCTAGAAAAAGTAACAAACACATCCATTCATAAAGATTAGAGCAAGCGGTATCCGGAAGTAAAATACCGCTTGCTCGACAGTAGCGATAGGCGGGCGGAATACATATAAATGAATGGGAGGGACCTCCCAAGCAGCATCAGACAGAGCAGCGCAGGGAGGGAATCGGGCAGCTTTTAAGTTTCCGCATGGCTTCCGCCACGCTGCCGCCAGCTTCCTCCAGAAAACCTCCGCACTTCTTCCGCAACAGGCAGACTTCTTTATGAATGGCCACCCAGAAGTCTTAATTACCGGTTGCGGAGAAGAACGGTGTTTTCCCGCACTACCGACAGCCTGTTTATGAATGATACCCCTGGTCTCCCAGATTGCTCTGGAAGCAGAATCCTGCATAAACAAAGGGCCAGTGCACTCCAAAAACCTCAAGCAGATCTGCAAAACACTAGAGGTTTTTGAAGCAGATTTTCAGAGTGATTCTAGGCATGTTTAGAGAGGTTTTCTAAACATGCCTAGCATTTTTGGGAGCGTTTTTGTGTAGCAGATTTCATATATTGTTACAGTAAAGCTGTTACTGAACAGCTTCTATAACAAGAACGCCTGGAAAACCGCTCTGATCTAGCGTTTTTCAGAGCGGTTTTCCACTTTCCTATACTTTAACATTTAGGCAGAAACGCCTCAGAAATCTAAAAAATGCTGCAGCCCCCGAGTTTGCGTTTGTGAATAAAACGAACCGCTCTGGTGTGCACCAGCCCATTGAAATACATTAGCCAAGCTGTTTTCAAACCGCTAGCGTTTTTAAAAACGCTCCAGAACCGCTCTGGAGTGCACCAGCCCAAACAGCCTGGGCTGACCACCACTGGAAGAGCGGGGTTGCATACCAATATACAGCAATACATAGCTCCCAACTGTCCCTTTTTCGGATGGACAGTCCCTTTTTGGGAGCCCTGTCCCTCTTTCACCCTCATTTGTCCCTCTTTCAGGACTTTGTCCCTCTTTCTATGTAAATATATATATTTCTCTACTAAAAATGTGTTCGAATGACTCTAAACTTCATTCCCAACCTTTAAATTGATATATTACTAATTTTAAAATGTTTCTATAAAGAAAGATGAACCAGAATAGAAAGGACCAGTGTGGTTTGAATTATAAAACAACATATGTTTCTTATGAAATCTTTATGGTATGCGTGACTAGAGGTGTAGTGAGGTTGTGGCCAGGGGTGTGGCAGGGGCGTGGCTTAAGTGTCCCTTTTTCTCATCTCAAAAAGTTGGGAGGTATGGCAATATATAGATATAGGAAGGGTTTCTGATGCTGAAACCAGAAAAACCATCGTGATAGTGGGTATCCTGAATAATTTCCTGCATTCTACTATAAGTCGCTATAGTGTGTGTCGACTAGTAAAGAGCGCACATTTCGCTTAGACATAATTTCACATCGAAATTTGCAATTATGACACGAAATAGTAATGCAAAATTTTGGGAACATTAATAATTTAGTCTGTAATCAGTCATAATTTTTGCATAATTTTGTTTCGAATTTAGGGGTTAATAGCAATTTACCGCTAAATTCGGCACAAAACTAGCTGAAAAATACGTGAAATTGCGAATGATTACACAAAATCAATTGAATTTACAAATGGCAGACCTTTGCGTAGTCGTAATTAGCCGATTAAGATGATGGATGATTAGTGCAGACAAATATGTCTAATTACGTACTGCAAATTTGCAGTTTACAAGAAATCTGTGCAACTGCTCAGATGGAGGAAACGCAAATATCAAATCATTTGTGTGTCTACAATGAACAATATGTGCAGCTGCACAGTTGGAAGAAGTGTATATCGGACAAACTATGGTAAGTAATTTCACATTGGGATAAAATTAATATTGTGTGCATGAAAAAAGGGTGCCGTGAAAAAAGGTCCCGGCTGGATAACGAAACAGCGCCGGTGCGTAACGAGATCTCAACAACAAACATGGATGTTACACTCGGTTAGTGATAAATACAGTTTTAAATACAGACGGGAGTTGATAACGAAAATACATTAACGTTAAAAATCGTTTCGTAATTCAACAATACAGCTTAATCTAACCCTCCCCTAGTGGTTCCTAAAACTAACCACTCCCCTGGTGGTGCAAAACCCCAACGCCCCCCCCCCCCCCCCTCGGTCGTGCCTAACACCAAACCCCCCCTCCCCCTGTGCCTAACCCTAACCATCCCGTCCTCCCCCCTTGGTGTTTCTTGGTGTTGCCTAAAACTAACTTCTGCCCAGGTGGTGCCTAACCTTAAAGAGACTCTGTAACAAATTTTTCAGCCTTAGTTCTTCTATCCTATAAGTTCCTATGCCTTTTCTAATCTGCTCTGGCTTACTGCAGTCTTTCCTAACTGCACTGTCTCTGTAATAAATCAATGCATCTTTCCTCTGTCCTGTTTGTCGGGCTAAGGCTTGATTGTGTGGAATTTGCAGGGCTACTTGTGATTGGTAGAAGCGATACACACCCTCTGCAGGCCCCCTGCACACTATGAATGACTCACACACTATGCTTAGCTGAGCCTATTAGAAGCTGGTTAGTTTGTTTGTAAACACTGCCTAAAACTGTTAATTACAAGCCAGGATTGCAGCAGAGAGTGGCAGAAACAGCACAGAGGGGCACAGGAGAAAATAATTAATAGAATGGTATGCTTTTTATTGTAAGAATATTAGAGTACAGATTCTCTTTAACCACACCCCACTGGTGGTGCCTAACCCTAACTACCCCCCCCCTTGGTGTTGCCTAAAACTAACTTCTGCCCAGGTGGTGCCTAACCTTAACCACACCCCACTGGTGGTGCCTAACCCTAACCACCCCCCCTTGGTGTTGCCTAAAACTAACTTCTGCCCAGGTGGTGCCTTACCTTAACCACACCCCCTGGTGGTGCCTAACCCTAACCACCCCGTCTGCAGAAACACCCTTTTACACGTTATAAACCATAATATCTTTGATAACGTAAAATCTGTACATACAAACAAAATAATATGACAAAAACTAGAATGTTGCAAGCATCTAAGATGATTACATACTTCAAAAACTGTAATGTTCTAATGTTATAAACCAGGGGTGCCCACACTTTTTCGGCTCGCGAGCTACTTTAAAATTCGCCGAGGCCAGGAGATCTACCGGTGTTTCAAATGCACCTCCCCCCCCCCGGAAATGTAGTTAGGTATAGGTCCCTTCAGTATAGGCTGGCCGGGTATAGGTCCCTTCAGTATAGTTTAGCCGGGTATAGGTCCCTTCAGTATAGGTTAGCAGGGTATAGGTCCCTTCAGTATAGGTTAGCAGGGTATAGGTCCCTTCAGTATAGGTTAGCCGGGTATAGGTCCCTTCAGTATAGGTTAGCCGGGTATAGGTCCCTTCAGTATAGGTTAGCCGGGTACAGGTCCCTTCAGTATAGGTTAGCCGGGTACAGGTCCCTTCAGTATAGGTTAGCCGGGTACAGGTCCCTTCAGTATAGGTTAGCCGGGTACAGGTCCCTTCAGTATAGGTTAGCCGGGTACAGGTCCCTTCAGTATAGGTTAGCCGGGTACAGGTCCCTTCAGTATAGGTTAGCTGGGTATAGGTCCCTTCAGTATAGGTTAGCCGGGTATAGGTCCCTTCAGTATAGGTTACCTGGATATAGGGCCAGTGGCGTCCAGGTCTTCAGGCCTGGCTCCGGTGGGAAGCGTGAGTGGAGTCGGAACTCGGACGTTTTCCGCCTCTCCACCCGATTGGCTGCGCGCCTCTCCTCTCCTGGATGGCTGCGCGCCTCTCCTCTCCTGAATGCTTGCGCCTCTCCTCTCCTGATTGGCTGCGCGCCTCTCCTCTCCTGATTGGCTGCGCGCCTCTCCTCCCCTGATTGGCTGTGCGCCTCTCCTCCCCTGATTGGCCAGGCTCTCTCCTCCCCTCCCCTGATTGGCCAGGCTCTCTCCTCCCCTCCCCTGATTGGCCAGGCACTCTCCTCCCCTCCCCTGATTGGCCAGGCTCTCTCCTCCCCTCCCCTGATTGGCCAGGCTCTCTTCCAGCGGCCAGCAGCAGAAACTGCGATATACAGCTGCTGGCTGCTAAATTCAATGGGACGCGGCCAAGAGGTCGCGATCTACCGATTAGGCGGTCGCGATCTACCGGTAGATCACGATCGACCTATTGGGCACCCCTGTTATAATCGATATTTATCGGGCATTAGAGTATGGCGATGCCCTTTTCGTCCACCTTCAGCTAGTGCCCTTTTTTCCTGCTCCCAATATTTTGTACTATTTGCGCAAATGCACAGCTGAAGAACATACAAGCATTTGCACACACACAAAAAGGAAAGGCTAATTGGATGGAATTATTGCATGCTGAGCAATTTATGCAGCTGAACAGTCAAATAAAACGCTTGTAGTGAGCCATCTGTGAATTGCGTGGTCGGAAAAATGTGTATAGCGAACAACTTGTGCAATTGCATGGCTGGAGGAAACCGCTATGTCAAACAATTACATCGGAGGAAACGCGTACAGCTAACAACTTGTGCAATTGCACGGTTGATGGAAACGCGTGGGTTCGGTTCCGGGATGACCCCATTCCTGGTAGCCATGCTTCCAGGAAACGCATGAGTCAGCGAGCGGCTGATTACGGAATGCGTTGGTTAGGTAACAGAGGCATTGAACCGGTCTTGTCCAGTATCATTGCTTGCAGGAACACCTCTGTGCAGAGAGGGATGGGTGAGTCATTGTGTGACTCTCTGTGAAGTATGAGATACGTCTCAGCAGCGCTGTGCCCCGGGGAGCTGTTTGCTCCGCAGCTCTGAAGGAAGCCAGTGCAACACAGCAACAGAGATGAAACAAGCTTATTTACATAAGGTAACAACTGGGTAAAAACACAAAACTTTTCATCGTGTTCTTTTTATCTTTGGAAGCACTGCCCACTGCCAAAAAATATCATCAGCTGAGTTGAGCTTCTCTGGATGCTTCTCTGGGCAGGCCAAATGTTCTCCTTAAAAAGACAGCCAATGACAACAGGGCTTTCCTGAGTTTTCTCCTAGGTGATAATTTTTCACATTCACTTAAAAAATAGCATTCTGCAATTGAAAGAGAACCAAAAAGTAGGTAAAAAAGTACCAAAATTATTCTGAGTATTTCATTGCTTTCTGGCGGTCTAAAGGCATTTTATTGGCAAGGTGTGAAAAGATTACCTAGGAGATAATTCAGGAGAAAAAGTGAATTGCATATGGGCTGCCAGGGCTGGATTTCTGGAAAGGCCACCAAGGCCCAGGTCTTGGGCGGCCGGCAGCTGGCCAAGGGCGGCTGGACATGGAAGAGGGATTGCTGCAAACGGAATACAGAGGTTGCAAATAAGGAGCAACACATGGAAATAGGCTGCTGCCCTAAAGATCTGTATATGGCTGAAGGAGGTTGCTGTACATGAATATTACACATGGAAGAGGGGGCTGCACAAAGAATAGGAGGGGGCTGCTGTACATGGACATTACACATGGATGAGGGGGCTGCACAAGGAATAGGAGGGGGATGCTGTACATGGATATTACACATGGAAGAGGGGGCTGCACAAGGAGAGCTGCAAGAAAGTTTGCCAAGAGACAAAAAAGTATGAATCCAGCCTTGTAGATCTTCTGGTGAGGGATGAGCAAGTGAAAAGTTTGGTCTTGTGGCGATTTAACTAACGTTAGCCATAAACAATGCAATAAAAAGATTCCATTTAACGTCAATTTCATAAAAAAACAAATGGTTATACAGAAAAGGTGAACATCTTTTTCTTATACGAGCGAAAAATCTGATATAATTTCCTGTTTTTAGCCACATAAGTTGCTCAGGAGTGACTGATTTTTCTTATCAATAGTTATGAAGATGTTATTTTTTTTCGTAGTTTTTATTTTTCATACTTGGGGAAAAATGTAACGCAGCAGGTATGTGATACATTGGTTAGAGGTTATTCAAATGGTACAATCAATCTGAAAATTTGATTGGAATTCTTCTTGAATTGAAAACAAACATGAAAAATTGTATAGAGTGGGGCCATTTAAAAAAATAAAAATTACTCAAAAAATTACTTGGGTCTATAAATCAAGAAATTATCAATCTATCCTACGACATCACATTTACATAAAAATTAATCAAAAAAGAAAAATCAGCCACTCCAGATAATGTTTGCAGAGCTGTATCATCCACAAGGCAAGCTAGACAGGTGCATAGGGCTTGGAGAATGACCAGGGGCCTGGTTGTCTCTAGCCCATACCAAATTTAGCCAAGAAAATGTGGGAGGTGGTTGCTCCAAGCGTCACTGGACTGCTGAGCAGGTAAGATTTTGCTGCACTGCCACATACACCACCTCATTCTGCTCGTCTCCTCAGGGCAGCCCTGTTTCTAGGGGCGGGCCGGGTTACCGCCCAGGGTGCAGGGAGGGAGCAGCGGCATGCTGGGACTCAGCCACAGGGAGGAGTCCCGACTCCTCCCCCCTTCTCCTCGGGTCCCCTTTTGTGCTCCCCCTTCATTGCTGAAATGTATGAGTGGCAGGAAGCGTTACATGGAAACTCACCTTCCAGGCCCCAAGCGGGGATGATGTACTGCCGGGCTTCTCTCGCTCTAGTGCCTCTTACTACTTCAGCTAGTAGTAAGTACCCACAAACTACCCACTAACCAAGAAAAGCCAAGTGTCCATCTAGCGTGTAACTATCACAGTGTACTCACTAGGCCCCCCTGCAAAACTTTAGATGGGGCCCCCTCCCTTGCTTTCTGCACGGGTAAACTGAGAATCAATGTTAATCATTTGACTAGCGCACACTTGAATGTGAATGTGTTTTCCCCATGACAACAGTGAAGCACTTGGGAGCATTTTCTCTATCAATTACATTAGCTTCTGTGATAAAACATGCATCTTTTTACACACACAGACACACATGGGGCTCGATTCACTAAACCGTGATAACTGCTATCACAGCAGTTATCACGCGATCTGCCGTGCGCGGCACTTTGCGAGTGCAAAGCATTACTCTGTGTGATAAAGGAAGGTTTGCGCATGATCACTCGCTTTATATATATATATATATATATATATATATATATATATATATATATATATACTGTAGATATATATATATATATATATATATATATATATATATATATATTTGCACCATGTTCCCACCCTTCTTAACATAGGTAGCAATTGATAGCATATATGGGGGCTCTGCTATTAACCACTTAGGTCATCAAGAAATTACGTGAAAAATTACGCAACATTACAAATGGATTACACTAAGTTGAATGTCCAAATCATAATTAGGTATGGCCATAATTGCAAAACTGTATGTGAAATTTTGTGCCAGCGACGCACTCCCGACCCACCGCTGATCACGCAGAATCATATTCTGTAAATACATGTATACGGATTCAAGCATTTATTTTATTCATACATGTGTTGCACAAGATACAGGACCATCACTTTATAGCATTCAGCACAGAGCTCCATTGCACTCCGATACCCAGGGCTGGATTTACCATAAGGCTCTGTAGGCACGTGCTTACAGGCGTCTAATGATGGAATGGCGGCTCTCTCCCCTCCCCACGTGCCTTCCTCCTTCCCTATGCAGAGTCCCGAGCAGAGTGTAAATGAAAGGTTACTCAGTCTCACCCGACTCTCGGCATTCCACCGACAACATCTCCCTTCAGTCAGGGGCATCTTTAGCTACCTAATACTTGGGAGGGAAGGCACCTTTAGCTTCTTAATATTGAGGGTACTTCTGGCTACCTAATCCTAAGGAGCACCTGCTGCAGCTACTTATGACTGTTAAGGGAGCCGGGGCCACCTAGCAAACTTGTTGAGCGGTGGGGGTTTGTAGGTTCATGGAGGGCGAAATCTAAGGTGCCAGGACATCTGTGCATAGGCTTCTGTGAGGTTTATCTGGGCCTACTGATACCTCCTCATTAGGACAAGCGATGGTCAGATATTTCATACATCTGGTTAAAACTCGTTGCCGCCCCCACTCCCCGATTTTAGTTTTTCATCTGGCTGATGAGCCTGACCACAGTGCTGATAAACAAACAGCGACAGGAAAAGCAATCACCCGACAGCCAAAGCGCCACAAAATTAGCCTCAACAAGCGGAGTGTGAGCAGCGCATAACCAGATGTGTGAATGTTCCCATTCAGACCTCCGAATCTGGGAAGATTCTATAGCACAACTTCAGCTGTCTAACCAAATCAAAGATAGCTTTATTGGCATGATCAAGATTCATTACAGGTATTGCCAAAGCAAGGGGAAAAGGGGGACATGGAAGCAGTCTGTGGACATTTTTAGGTTTACAGTTCCGTTATGCTCCTCTCAGTCTGTGGCATGCTGTGACATAGCGATTGTCACCGTGGATTCCTCTTCTCCCAGTAGGATAGGTTTTTCTCATCTTCTAATGTGAGAAAGTCTGGGAATGGTTCCAACAGTTTCTTGAAGTAAGTGTCCCTGGTTGCAGTATATTTGGGGCAGTGCAATAGGAAGTTGCTTTCATCCTCAAGGGTCTTCTGCTCAGTGTTGGCATAGTCTCTCCTTCCTGGGTTTGTACATCTGTCTGTGTCTCCCAGACTATTTCGAGGTTGTGAGCACAC
Organism: Hyperolius riggenbachi; assembly: GCF_040937935.1. NCBI lineage: Eukaryota > Metazoa > Chordata > Amphibia > Anura > Hyperoliidae > Hyperolius > Hyperolius riggenbachi. Next base: position 187,760,781 of record NC_090657.1, on the reverse strand, counting down.
AATCTGTAGACACCAGGGCTGCTCATCCGCATTCCGGATATCCAACCTTTTCCAGCTATCCGACCGGATTCGGATTCCAGATAGTTGGGCCCAAATCCGGATAGCTATCTGCAGATAGTTGGGCGCATAACCCGGATATCCACGGATATTGGGCGGATATCCGGATCTTAAATACTGTAACTAAGATGACGTCCTGGAGCAAATCAGAGGGCTCCCAGCAGAAGCCCTAGCAACCAATCACAAAAGGGAACCTTGGCCAGCCCCCCTGGCCTCATTGAGCCAATCAGAGGGCTCCCAGCCTAAACCCTGGCACCCAATCACAGAACGTAACACTGGCCAGCCCCCCTGTAGAATAATGAGGGCTGCCTTGATGAGTCAGATCGTCCTAGCTTGCTGAATGCTCACTGAGAGACATGCTCCAGTGCTGATGGCCTAGTAGCAAGGGCTGCCTGTACACAGTTAAAAACCTAACGCTGTTTCAGTGATTAACCCCTTCACTATCACTACACTATGGCCTCGATTCATAAATAGCAGTGCGATAAAAAAATGTTGTCGGGAAAATACCGCACTCGGTATTTTCCCGGTCTGTGTGCTAATTCATAAAGATTTCCCCAGCTGCCCTTGGAGGTCGGTAAATTACCGCAGCCCATTCAGCGGTAGAGTAGAGCAGTGTCTTAATTCTCTCTTTGCCCTGCAGAAATGAATCACACAGACGGCTCTCTCTGGCTCTCTCCACTGATGACTCAGACAGATGAGTCACACAGTCTTTCCCTGCCTGCTGAAATGATTCACACAGAGGGCTCTCTGGCTCTCTCCACAGATGAATCAAACAGACTTCGGCTCTCTGCACTTTGCATTCATCAGAGCTGTCAGAGCTGTCGGTAACTTGTTAAGACCTCACCAGAGGTGTCGGTAACTACCGCCAGGCTTACCGCTTGCTGCAGGCTTTATGAATTGACATTTGCTGACAATTTACTTGTGTTGTCGGTAACTGCAGCCAAGTCGGTAATTTATCTCCCTGGTCGGTAATGTCAGCTTTTCATGCGGTAACAGCCTTTATGAATTGACATTTTGCTAAGTGGTCGGTAAAGTCTGCTGTTTTCAGCATTACCACATGAGGTAATGCTTTATGAATCGAGGCCTATAGTTAAATCGTTAATTAGCTTGATTTCATTGCGTGACAGACAGAGTGTGAGCTCCAGTGCTGCTGCAGCTGCTATGTGTGTGTTTGCTGTTGCCTGCTGGCCAGCTATTAGCCTTAGCTAGCTACAGTTTAAGTTAGGTTAGGGATTAGGGAATAGCATTACTGTGTAATTGTGTAGTTACTACTAGTTAGTACTGTAGTACTGCAGTCAGTGCTAGTAGTTGTTAGAGTAGTAGTACTACTGTGTTAGCTTACTACAGAACTGCTCTGCTGCTGAGCAGTGCCAGTGTGACAGTGTCCTCTCCTCTGCTGTCTGACTGTCACTCGGCACTTGCCGAGTGCAAAGTGCCATGTGCCACATGCAAACACGTCCAAAGTTCAAAGTGCCACGTGCAAACTGCCAATTGCAAAGTGCCACATGCAAACACACGCAAAGTGCCATGTACAATCACGTGCAAAGTGCCACGTCACGTGTAAAGTGCAAAGTGCCACACACAAAGTGCCACGTCACGTGCAAAGTGCCACGTCCCGTGCAAAGTGCAAAGAGCCACGTGCAAAGTGCAAAGAGCCACGTGCAAAGTGCAAAGTGCCACTTTGCACGTGACGTGGCAATTTGCACGTGGCACTTTGCATGTGACTTTGCATGTGTCAGGTGCCAAGTGCCAAATGCCAAGTGCCACGTACCACATCCAGCATGCTCCTGGCAGACGTTAAACCTGCTGCGGCTGCTGCTGCATTGCCCTGCTTCCACCACCAGGGTGCCACAGGCCACTGCTGCTGTGCCAATACCACCTATATTTAACCCAAAACACAATTGCTGCGTAATTTTTTGGAGGTGTCTGGGTTGAAAATTGCCATGTCCCAGTTGTGTGGTTGGACGTTGGACACAATGTGGGCTGCACGACCGCTGTCTGGAACCTAGGCCTAATGTTAATAGACAGCCATTTTTTTTTGGGGGGGGGGGGAATTTAAAGTCCCCACATCATCAATTAGTGTTCCCCTTTACAAAATAATGGTGCTACATGCCTCATTTACCCTAAAAAACGTTTTAAAGCAATTTAAAGGCCACTTCCGGTTTTTCTATCAAGATATCTGAATCCGGCCGGATACTAGGGACGGATATCCGATTCAGATTGGAAAATTTTGAACTCTGATATCCGACTCGGATCGGATATCTGGGTATCCGGATTTTCAAAAGGGGTATCCGAGCAGCACTGGTAGACACTAAGGATTTTCATCTCGAGAGTTTTGGAGCTTTTCCAGGTATGGGGACATTTTATATTGTCTCTGTAGAGACTGGTATATTTTTTTGGTTATATTTTTGGTTTTATTTCACGGGGGGGGGGGGGGGGGGAAGAGAGAGAGAAAGAGTTGCCATGCACAGCAATTTTACAGCAGTTTAGTGAATAAGCCTCTCTTTATCGTTTATCTTAGTGATGATCGTAATTAGCTAATTACGATTTCGCAAATTTTTGCATAATTTTTCGCAATTTTGCCTATACGTAATTATTTACAGAATTTTGTAGTCATTCGTAATTTCGCAGAAAATGATGTGTATTTTTTGGCAGTGAATAGCAAAGCCCCCCCTGAACCCCTGAAACTTCATGCTATTGACCCCAAAGACCTTGTAGCTTTTGAGAAAATCGATTTTAAAGAGAGTCTGAAGCGAGAATAGATCTCGCTTCAGACCTCATAGATAGCAGGGGCATGTGTGCCCCTGCTAAAACGCCGCTATCCCGCGGCTTAACGGGGGTCCCTGTCCCCCCAAATCCCCTCCGTAATGCGGGGGAGCGCTTCCGCATTGGGGCAGGGCTAACCGCCGCAGCCCTGCCCCACGTGCGTATCTCCGCCTCTCCCCCGCCCCTCTCAGTCTTCCTTCACTGAGAGGGGCGGGGGAGAGGCGGAGATGCGCGTCTGATAGACGCGCTGTGAGGCAGGGCTGCAGCCGTTAGCCCTGCCTCTAGGAAGGGCTAATCTGCGACCAACTTGCAACCAAGGTATGCGGGGGGTGGGTTGGGGGGTCAGGGACCCTCGTTCAGCCGCGGGATAGCAGCGTTTTAGCAGGGGCACACATGCCCCTGCTATGTATGAGAGCTGAAGCGAGATTTAGTCTCGCTTCAGTGTCTCTTTAAAAGGCAAACAAAAAATGTTTTTTAACCTCAGAAAAATGACAATTTAAAAACCATTTTTCTTTGCATTTTTAAAATTGATTTTCTCAAAAACTACAAGGTCTTTTAGAAAAATTCTTTTTTTTGAATTGTACCGACTATTCTCCTTAACATATGTACCAATTTTGCTGTCAATAGCCTGTATGGGGGCGTTACTATTGAGCTCGAAAGTAGGCACAAAACTATTCGAAATTTCATGAAAAGTACGCTAAAAATTTTGCAAAATAAAGAAATATTACTATTACATACGAAATTAATTACAATTTTCCCTGAAATTTCACATTACGATTACGATGCCTAATTGCGAATTTCACCACTGTTTGATCTACTCGTTTATGCGATAAATATCTTTCTGTTTTTCCATCTTCAATCTATCTAATATTTAAGATGGGGAAAGAAGGGCCAGGGCCATTGGTTGTCCCAAAATTGAATGCCGCTACCACGACGCCTCAGATGCCCTCTTTCAACCTAGATTTTTCAGTCTGGACCGATCGAAATTATGATTGGGCAGCCACACTGCGGCATCAATCTCTGGCAGATTCAATCTTAATTATCGAATCTGCTGGGGATATTGGCAACTGTGAGGGCACCTTTAGGTTCCCTTTCTCTGTATCCCATCCATGCCACCCAGAGCCGGATCATCCACAAGGCTATTCTGGGCCTAGGGCCTGGGGGGTCTAGGAACCTGGTGTATCCTAGGCCCCCACCAAATCTTACTAAAAAAGCCAGGTGACCATCAGCGGCGGGCAAAAACTGTCTTGCCTAGGGCCCCATTTCATTTCAATCCATTTCTTATGGCACCCGTCCCCTACACAGCACATAACCAGGGATGAGCACAGCCCTGTGTTCCTGCTGTGTGCTAGTAATGCAAGTCGGGACCATGCAGAATGCTTCACTTTCCCCTTCATTACGGATGTTGGCTGTCCTCATTATTATCTGTATTCACCGAATATGCTGAGGGCAGTGGATACAGATAACAATGCTTGCAATCAGCCCACTTATCCTGCCCCTCCATCTCTCTCCCACCCTACTACTCAAAAGGGCATTGTGTTGGATTGTCAATGCAAACTTCTTCTCCCACTCTACAGAAACACTGATAGCAACACCGCAGGAGAAAGGTTAGCACAGGCTTCCAGTATTCATAGTTTCAGGTGCTGCACATCTCGTATCTTCTCAGCATAGACAATTGCCTTCAGATAACCCCAAAGATAAAAGTCTAAGGGAGTCCAGCGAAATTGCTACATCATGATGGGTTTCCCTCTTTATGCACTGAAGCTGGCACGTTCCCTGAGTTTTTCCAGCAAGATGGTGCACCACCAGATTATGGTTGTCAGGTCTGAGCATCCTAGATGAACAGTTTCCTGGAAAGTGGATTGGTCGTCGTGGGCCAGTTTAATGACCCCCAAAGTCTCCCGATGTGACCCCCTTAGACTTTTATCTTTAGGGGTCATCTGAAGGCAATTGTCTATGCAGTGATGGTATGAGATGTGCAGCACCTGAAACTACGGATACTGGAAACCTGTGCTAGCATTTCTCCTGCGGTGTTGCCATCAGTGTGTGAGGAGTGGGAGAAGAGGGTTGCATTGACAATCCAACACAATGGGCAGCACATTGAAAACATTTTATAAGTGGTCAGAAACATGTAAATAACTCATAAAATAATAAAGTTATGTTAAAACCAAGCACACCATTGTTTTTCTTGTGAAATTCCCAATAAGTTTGATGTGTCACATGACCCTCCTATTGAAAAAACAAAAGTTGGATTCAAAATGACCGCCATGGTCACCACCCATCTTGAAAAGTTTCCCCCCTCACATATACTAATGTGCCACAAGCAGGAAGTTAATATCCCCAACCATTCCCATTTTATTAAGGTGCATTCATATAAATGGGCAACCCTGTACAATCTATAGCTTGCAATCCATTTCCATAGCTATCTGGTATTACTCTAGCTATTACTGTACCATCTACCTTTCTGTCTGTCTTGGTTGCCATCAGCATCACCGCACAGAGCACAGCCGCCCGTTGGCTGGCCCCTCCCCCATAAAGTGACAGGGACACACTATTTCCATTATTGGTTTGACATCCTCTCATCATTGCTGCTCAGATTCTGTTTGTGCTTCTCTTTCGCTGTCAATTCGAACAAACCCAGAGCTGCCGGGAGTTGTCTCTTTATATTCTTCATTTCTCCCAGCAGAGCTGAAGCCGGTTGAAGGCCGTGACAGAAGAGCACACGGCAGGCCAAGGTTATGGATTGATCCATTGTGATATGTGCTGTGTAGGTGTAGGGAAGCAGAGGAACAGGACAGCATGCAATGTCACGTATGTCACCATCTGTCCTCAGCAAGCCAGGGGCGCTCATATCATCCCACTATGTGCTCCTCACTCTGCAGGGCCCTCACACAGGTACATGGCATCAGTCCTCAGCAGGCCAGGAGCTCTCACCTCATCCTACTATGTGCCCCTCACTCTGCAGGGCCCTCACACAGGTACATGGCATCTGTCCTCCTCCTCAGCAGGGCAGGGGTTCTCACCTCATCCCACTATGTGCCCCTCACTCTGCAGGGCCCTCACACCGGTACATGGCATCTGTCCTCAGCAGGCCAGGGGCTCTCACCTCATCCCACTATGTGCCCCTCACTCTGCAGGGCTCTCACACAGGTACATGGCATCTGTCCTCCTCAGCAGGCCAGGGGCTCTCACCTCATCCCACTATGTGCCCCTCAACCTGCAGGATCCCCACACAGGTACATGGCATCTGTCCTCAGCAGGCCAGGGGCTCTCACCTCATCCCACTATGTGCCCCTCACTCTGCAGGGCTCTCACACAGGTACATGGCATCTGTCCTCCTCAGCAGGGCAGGGGCTCTCACCTCATCCCACTATGTGCCCCTCACTCTGCAGGGCTCTCACACAGGTACATGGCATCTGTCCTCCTCAGCAGGCCAGGGGCTCTCACCTCATCCCACTATGTGCCCCTCAACCTGCAGGATCCCCACACAGGTACATGGCATCTGTCCTCCTCCTTAGCGGGCCAGGGGCTCTTACCTCATCCCACTATGTGCTCCTCACTCTGCAGGGCCCTCACACAGGCACATGGCATCTGTCTTCCTCCTCAGCAGGCCAGGGGCTCTTACCTCATCCCACTATGTGCTCCTCACTCTGCAGGGCCCTCACACAGGCACATGGCATCTGTCTTCCTCCTCAGCAGGCCAGGAGCTCTCACCTCATCCCACTATGTGCCCCTCACTCTGCAGGGCCCTCACACAGGTACATGGCATTTGTCCTCCTCAGCAGGGCAGGAGCTCTCACCTCATCCCACTATGTGCCCCTCTCTCTGCAGGGCCCTCACACAGGTACATGGCATCTGTCCTCCTCCTCAGCAGGCCAGGAGCTCTCACCTCATCCCACTATGTGCCCCTCACTCTGCAGGGCCCTCACACAGGTACATGGCATTTGTCCTCCTCAGCAGGGCAGGAGCTCTCACCTCATCCCACTATGTCCCCCTCTCTCTGCAGGGCCCTCACACAGGTACATGGCATCTGTCCTCCTCCTCAGCAGGCCAGGAGCTCTCACCTCATCCCACTATGTGCCTCTCACTCTGCAGGGCCCTCATACAGGTACATGGTATCTGTCCTCAGCGGGCCAGGGGCTCTCACCTCATCCCATTATGTGCCCCTCACTCTGCAGGGCCCTCACACAGGTACATAGCATCTGTCCTCCTCAGCAGGCCAGGGGCTCTCACCTCATCCCACTATGTGCCCCTCACTCTGCAGGATCCTCACACAGGTACATAGCATCTGTCCTCCTCAGCAGGCCAGGAGCTCTCACATATCACTGTGCGCATCTCACTCTGCAGGGCCCTCACACAGGTACATGGCATTTGTCCTCCTCCTCAGCAGGGCAGGGGTTCCCACATCATCCCACTATGTGCCCCTCACTCTGCAGGGCCCTTAGGTACATGGCATCTGTCCTCCTCAGCAGGCCAGGAGCTCTCACATATCACTGTGCGCCTCTCACTCTGCAGGGCCCTCACACAGGTACATGGCATCTGTCCTCAGCAGGCCAGGAGCTCTCACATCATCCCACTATGTGCCCCTCACTCTGCAGGGCCCTCATACAGGTACATGGCATGTGTCTTCCTCAGCAGGCCAGGAGCTCTCACATATCACTGTGCGCCTCTCACTCTGCAGGGCCCTCACACAGGTACATGGCATCTCTCCTCCTCCTCAGCAGGGCAGGGGTTCTCACCTCATCCCACTATGTGCCCCTCACTCTGCAGGGCCCTCACACAGGTACATGGCATCTGTCCTCAGTGGGCCAGGGGCTCTCACCTCATCCCACTATGTGCCCCTCACTCTGCAGGGGCACCTCACACAGGTACATGGCATCAGTCCTCAGCAGGCCAGGAGCTCTCACCTCATCCTACTATGTGCCCCTCACTCTGCAGGGCCCTCACACAGGTACATGGCATCTCTCCTCCTCCTCAGCAGGCCAGGGGCTCTCACCTCATCCCACTATGTGCCCCTCACTCTGCAGGGCCCTCACACCGGTACATGGCATCTGTCCTCCTCAGCAGGCCAGGGGCTCTCACCTCATCCCACTATGTGCCCCTCACTCTGCAGGGCCCTCACACAGGTACATGGCATCTGTCCTCCTCCTCAGCAGGGCAGGGGTTCTCACCTCATCCCACTATGTGCCCCTCACTCTGCAGGGCCCTCACACCGGTACATGGCATCTGTCCTCAGCAGGCCAGGGGCTCTCACCTCATCCCACTATGTGCCCCTCACTCTGCAGGGCTCTCACACAGGTACATGGCATCTGTCCTCCTCAGCAGGCCAGGGGCTCTCACCTCATCCCACTATGTGCCCCTCAACCTGCAGGATCCCCACACAGGTACATGGCATCTGTCCTCAGCAGGCCAGGGGCTCTCACCTCATCCCACTATGTGCCCCTCACTCTGCAGGGCTCTCACACAGGTACATGGCATCTGTCCTCCTCAGCAGGGCAGGGGCTCTCACCTCATCCCACTATGTGCCCCTCACTCTGCAGGGCTCTCACACAGGTACATGGCATCTGTCCTCCTCAGCAGGCCAGGGGCTCTCACCTCATCCCACTATGTGCCCCTCAACCTGCAGGATCCCCACACAGGTACATGGCATCTGTCCTCCTCCTCAGCGGGCCAGGGGCTCTTACCTCATCCCACTATGTGCTCCTCACTCTGCAGGGCCCTCACACAGGCACATGGCATCTGTCTTCCTCCTCAGCAGGCCAGGGGCTCTTACCTCATCCCACTATGTGCTCCTCACTCTGCAGGGCCCTCACACAGGCACATGGCATCTGTCTTCCTCCTCAGCAGGCCAGGAGCTCTCACCTCATCCCACTATGTGCCCCTCACTCTGCAGGGCCCTCACACAGGTACATGGCATTTGTCCTCCTCAGCAGGGCAGGAGCTCTCACCTCATCCCACTATGTGCCCCTCTCTCTGCAGGGCCCTCACACAGGTACATGGCATCTGTCCTCCTCCTCAGCAGGCCAGGAGCTCTCACCTCATCCCACTATGTGCCCCTCACTCTGCAGGGCCCTCACACAGGTACATGGCATTTGTCCTCCTCAGCAGGGCAGGAGCTCTCACCTCATCCCACTATGTCCCCCTCTCTCTGCAGGGCCCTCACACAGGTACATGGCATCTGTCCTCCTCCTCAGCAGGCCAGGAGCTCTCACCTCATCCCACTATGTGCCTCTCACTCTGCAGGGCCCTCATACAGGTACATGGTATCTGTCCTCAGCGGGCCAGGGGCTCTCACCTCATCCCATTATGTGCCCCTCACTCTGCAGGGCCCTCACACAGGTACATGGCATCTGTCCTCCTCAGCAGGCCAGGGGCTCTCACCTCATCCCACTATGTGCCCCTCACTCTGCAGGATCCTCACACAGGTACATAGCATCTGTCCTCCTCAGCAGGCCAGGAGCTCTCACATATCACTGTGCGCCTCTCACTCTGCAGGGCCCTCACACAGGTACATGGCATCTCTCCTCCTCCTCAGCAGGGCAGGGGTTCTCACCTCATCCCACTATGTGCCCCTCACTCTGCAGGGCCCTCACACAGGTACATGGCATCTGTCCTCAGTGGGCCAGGGGCTCTCACCTCATCCCACTATGTGCCCCTCACTCTGCAGGGGCACCTCACACAGGTACATGGCATCAGTCCTCAGCAGGCCAGGAGCTCTCACCTCATCCTACTATGTGCCCCTCACTCTGCAGGGCCCTCACACAGGTACATGGCATCTCTCCTCCTCCTCAGCAGGCCAGGGGCTCTCACCTCATCCCACTATGTGCCCCTCACTCTGCAGGGCCCTCACACCGGTACATGGCATCTGTCCTCCTCAGCAGGCCAGGGGCTCTCACCTCATCCCACTATGTGCCCCTCACTCTGCAGGGCCCTCACACAGGTACATGGCATCTGTCCTCCTCCTCAGCAGGGCAGGGGTTCTCACCTCATCCCACTATGTGCCCCTCACTCTGCAGGGCCCTCACACCGGTACATGGCATCTGTCCTCAGCAGGCCAGGGGCTCTCACCTCATCCCACTATGTGCCCCTCACTCTGCAGGGCTCTCACACAGGTACATGGCATCTGTCCTCCTCAGCAGGCCAGGGGCTCTCACCTCATCCCACTATGTGCCCCTCAACCTGCAGGATCCCCACACAGGTACATGGCATCTGTCCTCAGCAGGCCAGGGGCTCTCACCTCATCCCACTATGTGCCCCTCACTCTGCAGGGCTCTCACACAGGTACATGGCATCTGTCCTCCTCAGCAGGGCAGGGGCTCTCACCTCATCCCACTATGTGCCCCTCACTCTGCAGGGCTCTCACACAGGTACATGGCATCTGTCCTCCTCAGCAGGCCAGGGGCTCTCACCTCATCCCACTATGTGCCCCTCAACCTGCAGGATCCCCACACAGGTACATGGCATCTGTCCTCCTCCTCAGCGGGCCAGGGGCTCTTACCTCATCCCACTATGTGCTCCTCACTCTGCAGGGCCCTCACACAGGCACATGGCATCTGTCTTCCTCCTCAGCAGGCCAGGGGCTCTTACCTCATCCCACTATGTGCTCCTCACTCTGCAGGGCCCTCACACAGGCACATGGCATCTGTCTTCCTCCTCAGCAGGCCAGGAGCTCTCACCTCATCCCACTATGTGCCCCTCACTCTGCAGGGCCCTCACACAGGTACATGGCATTTGTCCTCCTCAGCAGGGCAGGAGCTCTCACCTCATCCCACTATGTGCCCCTCTCTCTGCAGGGCCCTCACACAGGTACATGGCATCTGTCCTCCTCCTCAGCAGGCCAGGAGCTCTCACCTCATCCCACTATGTGCCCCTCACTCTGCAGGGCCCTCACACAGGTACATGGCATTTGTCCTCCTCAGCAGGGCAGGAGCTCTCACCTCATCCCACTATGTCCCCCTCTCTCTGCAGGGCCCTCACACAGGTACATGGCATCTGTCCTCCTCCTCAGCAGGCCAGGAGCTCTCACCTCATCCCACTATGTGCCTCTCACTCTGCAGGGCCCTCATACAGGTACATGGTATCTGTCCTCCTCAGCAGGCCAGGGGCTCTCACCTCATCCCACTATGTGCCCCTCACTCTGCAGGATCCTCACACAGGTACATAGCATCTGTCCTCCTCAGCAGGCCAGGAGCTCTCACATATCACTGTGCGCATCTCACTCTGCAGGGCCCTCACACAGGTACATGGCATTTGTCCTCCTCCTCAGCAGGGCAGGGGTTCCCACATCATCCCACTATGTGCCCCTCACTCTGCAGGGCCCTTAGGTACATGGCATCTGTCCTCCTCAGCAGGCCAGGAGCTCTCACATATCACTGTGCGCCTCTCACTCTGCAGGGCCCTCACACAGGTACATGGCATCTGTCCTCAGCAGGCCAGGAGCTCTCACATCATCCCACTATGTGCCCCTCACTCTGCAGGGCCCTCATACAGGTACATGGCATGTGTCTTCCTCAGCAGGCCAGGAGCTCTCACATATCACTGTGCGCCTCTCACTCTGCAGGGCCCTCACACAGGTACATGGCATCTCTCCTCCTCCTCAGCAGGGCAGGGGTTCTCACCTCATCCCACTATGTGCCCCTCACTCTGCAGGGCCCTCACACAGGTACATGGCATCTGTCCTCCTCAGCATGCCAGGGGCTCTCACCTCATCCCACTATGTGCCCCTCACTCTGCAGGGCCCTCACACAGGTACATGGCATCTGTCCTCCTCAGCATGCCAGGGGCTCTCACCTCATCCCACTATGTGCCCCTCACTCTGCAGGGCTCTCACACAGGTACATGGCATCTGTCCTCCTCAGCAGGCCAGGGGCTCTCACCTCATCCCACTATGTGCCCCTCACTTTGCAGGATCCTCACACAGGTACATGGCATCTGTCCTCCTCCTCAGCGGGCCAGGGGCTCTCACCTCATCCCACTATGTGCCCCTCACTCTGCAGGGCCCTCACACAGGTACATGGCACCTGTCCTCCTCAGCAGGCCAGGGGCTCTCACCTCATCCCCCTATGTGCCCCTCACTCTGCAGGATCCTCACACAGGTACATGGCATCTGTCTTCCTCAGCAGGCCAGGAGCTCTCACATATCACTGTGCGCCTCTCACTCTGCAGGGCTCTCACACAGGTACATGGCATCTGTCCTCAGCGGGCCAGGAGCTCTCACCTCATCCCACTATGTGCCACTCACTCTGCAGGGCCCTCACACAGGTACATGGCATCTCTCCTCCTCCTCAGCAGGGCAGGGGTTCTCACCTCATCCCACTATGTGCCCCTCACTCTGCAGGGCCCTCACACAGGTACATGGCATCTGTCCTCAGCAGGCCAGGGGCTCTCACCTCATCCCACTATGTGCCCCTCACTCTGCAGGGCTCTCACACAGGTACATGGCATCTGTCCTCCTCAGCAGGCCAGGGGCTCTCACCTCATCCCACTATGTGCCCCTCAACCTGCAGGATCCCCACACAGGTACATGGCATCTGTTCTCCTCAGCAGGAAAAAAATGGGCATGGCTATGACATCACATGGGCGGAGCTAACTGGGTGTAACAGTAAGGGCCTGTTTCCACTGCACACAGATTGGATGCAGAATGGATGCAGAAAAACTGACTCCAATGTTTGCCTATGCTAAAATCTGCATCAGAAAAATTGCGTTTAGTGGAAACAGGCCCACAGACATTCATTGGAGTCAGTTATTCTGCATCCACTCTGCATCCAATCTGTGTGCAGTGGAAACGGGCCCTAAAGGTGGTCACACACGATCCAATAAAGATCCGATTTTACGTTAATGCGATAAAAACAATCGGATCTGGAAAAATCTAAAGCTTTTTTTGCATTCGACTGAAAAATCCGATCGAATTTCCCGTTTTCTTCGATTTTAATCGATCCGGAATGCCAGATATTTTTCTTCAATCTTTCTAAACATTGTATGGTGTGTGTTGGATTGTCAATTCATTAATATACATACCCTAGCAATTTTGTCAGAGTTTCCAATCATTTTTATCATAATTGGGGACAAATTGAACATAGGTGTGTGGTACATTGGTCATATTTTTGAAATGTTACAATCACTCAGAAAAATGTATTGCAATTCTTAAATTGAACAGATATTTAAAAAATTGTATGGTGTGTTGCCACCTTAAGGCAGTGGGTCAGAATTTATTCCCAAAACAGTTAGGCAAAGTGACTGAGGGTAATTAGTAGGTGTGGGACGACGAATCCTGAGAATCCACGAATCCCTCGAATATTCGGAAATATTCGAGATTCGTGGATTCGAATCCCGATGCCATTTTCCACTATACGAATCCGCCGAATCCCGACACCGCATCGCTGCGCATCCGCCGCTCGCACTCGTCCTCCTCCGACCCCCCCGCGCCTCCTCCGCTCGCCCCCCCTGCCCGCATAGTTACCATCCACTCACCTATCCATAGCGGAGCGCAGAGCGGCAGACCTCTCACCGACTTCCTGGTTCCCCCTAGTGACCGGCTCTTACAATGACGTCATCAGTAAGAGCCGGTCCGGCCACTAGAGGGAACAAGGAAGTAACGAAGAGGTCTGCCGCTCTGCGCTCCACGGGAAAGGTGAGTAGATTCTTATGCAGGGGTGAGCGCAGAAGGCACGGGGGACGGAGGGGGCCGTGGGGGGGTTGGCGGTGAGCGGAGGGGGGGTTTCTACCTACCTACCTAACACTATCCCTACCTACCTACAGGCCGCTATCCCTACCTACCTACAGGCCCCTATACCTACCTAAAGGCCCCCTATACCTACCTAAAGGCCCCCTATACGTACCTACCTGCCTACCTAAAGGCCCCTATACCTACCTACCTACCTAAAGGCCCCTATACCTACCTACCTACCTACAGGCCCCTATACCTACCTACCTACCTACAGGCCACTATACCTACCTACCTACAGGCCCCCTATACATACCTACCTACCTAAAGGCACCTATACCTACCTACCTACAGGCAACTATACCTACCTACAGGCCACTATACCTACCTACCTACCGGCCACTATCCTTACCTACCTACCTACCTACAGGTCGCTATACCTACCTACCTACCTACCGGCCGCTATACCCACCTACCTAAAGGCCCCCTATACCTACCTAAAGGCCCCTATACCTACCTAAAGGCCCCCTATACGTACCTACCTACCTACCTAAAGGCCCCTATACCTACCTACCTACCTAAAGGCCCCTATACCTACCTAAAGGCCCCTATACCTACCTACCTACCTACAGGCCACTATACCTAACTACAGGCCTCAATACCTACCTACCTACCTACAGGCCCCCTATACGTACCTACCTACCTAAAGACACCTATACCTGCCTACCTACATACCTACCTATACTTAAGGCCCTATACCCTGCTACCTATACTGAAGGTCCCTTTATCTACCTACCTACCTACACTGAAGGCACATGTACCTTACTACCTATACTGAAGGCCCCTATACCTAGCTACCTACCTATACTGAAGGCACATATACCCTGCTACCTATACTGAAGGCACATATACCCTGCTACCTATACTGAAGGCCCCTATACCTTGCTACCGATACTGAAGGCCTCTATACCCTGCTACCTACCTATACTGAAGGCACATATACCCTGCTACCTATACTGAAGGCCCATATACCCTGCTACCTATACTGAAGGCCCATATACCCTGCTACCTATACTGAAGGCCCATATACCCTGCTACCTATACTGAAGGCCCATATACCCTGCTACCTATACTGAAGGCACATATACCCTGCTACCTATACTGAAGGCCCATATACCCTGCTACCTATACTGAAGGCCCATATACCCTGCTACCTATACTGAAGGCCCATATACCCTGCTACCTATACTGAAGGCCCATATTCCCTGACACCTATACTGAAGGCCCATAAACCCTGCTACCTATACTGAAGGCCCATATACCTTGCTACCTATACTGCAGGCCCCTATACCGTGCTACCTATACTGAAAGCTACCAATATTGAAGGCACCCATACCTAGCTAGCTATACTGAAGGCACCTTTACCTCGCTACCTATGCCTGGGTACCTATACTGCGGGCAACTATACCACGGATCGCACAATTTTTATGTGCAGGATTCGTTAGATTCGGGATTCGAAAGGTTCGAGATATTCGAGAACCTTTTTAGATTCGGATTCGAATAAATTGTGGATTCGTCCCATCCCTAGTAATTAGTCATCGTTTCCCAAACACATAAGAAAGCAGCGTTTCAGCCATGATATTATGAAACCGGAGATTTGCATCATGGATGTGCAGATGATAACTCTGCAGAAACTTTTTGATGCTTTTTATTAGCATACCATTTAGTAATCATGCGCCCTCAAAATGCCAAATCTTGCAACAATAACCCCAAAGTAGCAAATGCAGCTAACTATGACCATCAAGTAATAAGTAATAGTAACAACCCTTACCTCCGACACATGAAATGCAACAACCCTTACCTCCGACACATTAAATGCAACAACCCTATCCTCCGATACATGAAATGCAACAACCATTACCTCAGACACATGAAATGCAAAAAACATTACCTCCGACATATGAAATGCAACAACCGTTACGTACAACAAACGAAATAGAGCAAACAATTCCCCAACACATGCAATGAGGCAAACGTTACATTCAACATATGAAATGCAGCAAATGGGAAATGAGGCAAACATTACCTCCCACACATGTTAAAATTCAGTTAATGTTACCCCCCGACACAAAATGCAGCCCACTTGTGAAATGCACATACGTATATGAAAGGCAACAAATGTTACCTCAGACATGATAAGTGCATTAAATGTTCCCACCTACTGTGTGCTGGCGAGATGGACCTGCTGAGTGGAGTGGGAGGGTGACACTGGGTCCCGCTGAGGGTGACACTGGATAGGGAGGAGGGCGATACTGACTTGGTACCGTTAAGAGGGTGACATTGAACAGGGAGGAGGGTGACACTGACTGGGTGGGGAGAAGGGTGACACTAGGTGGGTAGGAGGGTGACAAGGTGAGGAATAGGGTGGCAATGAATGGGTGGGGAGGAAGGTGACAAGGTGGGGAGGAGGGTGACACAAGGTAAGGAGGAGGGTGACACTGACTGGGTGCCACTGGCCGGAAGGAGGGTGACACTGGAAAGGGAGGAGGAGGGTGACAAGGTGGAGGGTGACACTGACTGGGTGGGGAGGAGGGTGACATTGGTGTCGCTGAGATGGTGACACTGGGTGGAAGGAGGGTGACAAGGTGAGGAGGAGGGTGACACTGACTGGGTGGGGAGGAGGGTGACAAGGAGGGTAACAAGGTGGGGAGGAGGGTGACATTGACTTGATGGGTAAGAGGGTGACAAGGTGGGGAGGAGGGTGACCGTGACTTGGTGACAAGGAGGGTGACAAGGTGGGGAGGAGGGTGACCGTGACTTGGTGACGAGGAGGGTGACTAGGAGGGTGACAATGATTTAGTGGGGAGCTGTTCACACTAGGAGGGGAGGATACACTGAGCGCTCTTATCTTCTTTTCCTCCTCGTGGCAGCTGCAAGCAAGCCGGGGGCGGGCCTGATGCGGCCATGCAAGCGCTCTGATTGGAGGGTGGGCAGGGCGAAACAACACTCTGGGGGCAGAGCTGAAGCAGCCTGGTGGCCGCACGATGGGAGACTGGGAAGAGCAGCACAATGGGGTGGGGGGGGGGAAGCTGAGGCGGCCAGGAGACCGCATGATTGGAGGGTGGGCAGGGCAAAAAGCTGGGGGCGGAGCTAAGGCGGCCAGGAGGTCGCGTGATAGGAGACTGCACAGGGCAGCAAACAAGGGGAACTGATGTGGCGGCCAGGTGGCCGTGCCTTCTAGAGAGCGTCTGACGGTGGCCAGAGTACTGCTGCCGGGATGTCCCGCGGCTTAAAGCTGATAAATTCCCCTTTTTATCTCTTTCTTGCACTCAGAAGCCATTTTCTACTAGGAAAGTGTTTTATAGTTGGAATTTCTTATCAGTGAGGGTCACACTGTAGTCATTTCCTGACTGAGTCAGGACTGAGTCAGCCACTTACATACCGGATATTTAACTCTTTCAGACAGATAAAGAAAAAAAGGAACACAGCATAGTTATTTGTGTGCTAGGCATTGTACATACACATCGGTCTCATCATGTCACTTCGGGTATCCTTTAAGGGCGGCCTTTGACATGTGCCATCTGTGCTTTTGCATAGGGCCACCATTGATATTTATTGATATGATATTGATATTTGACATATCATTTGTTCATGTTGATTGATCCACAATGAACCTGCAGGTCATCTTCTTTAGGGCCCTTTTCCACTAGCAATCGCTCGATCGCACGATCGAGATTTAGTAAACGAATCGCGGTACTGAAAATTACTGAGAGGAATCGGCGCAGGAGACCTGGTCGCAGGATACAGCCGGTATATGGCTGATCCTGCTGCTGCACAAGTCCCGGCCAGCCGGTATATGGCCAATCCTGCTGCTGCACAAGTCCCGGCCAGCCGTTATATATGGTTGATCCTGCTGCTGCACAAGTCCCGGCCAGCTGGTATATGGCTGATCCTGCTGCTGCACAAGTCCCGGCCAGCCGTTATATGGCCGATCCTGCTGCTGCACAAGTCCCGGCCAGCCGTTATATATGGTTGATCCTGCTGCTGTACAAGTCCCGGCCAGCCGGTATATGGCTGATCCTGCTGCTGCACAAGTCCCAGCCAGCCGGTATATAGCTGATCCTGCTGCTGCACAAGTCCCGGCCAGCCGGTATATGGCTGATCCTGCTGCTGCACAAGTCCCGGGCAGCCGGAATATGCCTGATCCTGCTGCTGCACAAGTCCCGGCCAGCCGTTATATATGGTTGATCCTGCTGCTGCACAAGTCCCGGCCGTATTAAATACTATTCCCCCTCCAGGCCGCCATGGATGGTGGGCAATGAAATAATTCGGCTTCCAGCGATTGCTGGAAGCTGAATTATTGTGTTTTAAATTAAAAGTAACTTCAGCTCCGTCTTCTGACGGCGCCGAAGTTACTCCCTGTGCACCCAAGTCTCCTGCGCTGGATACACTGTGTTCGCTCAGAGGGAGATACTGGTTGCATGGAAGTTGGAAAAAGCTGTTATTTCCCACAATGCAACACATTTCAAAGACAAGAAACTGTCAGGAGGACCTAGGTCCTAACATCACACTGTGGGAGGGGTTTCACCACAATATCAGCCAGAGGCCCACCTGATTTTTTCGAGAACCGGTAAAGATTTCTCATGGGAAAGGGGGTATCAGCTACTGATTGGGATGGAGATTCAATCCTTGGTTACAGTTTCTCTTTAAAGTGGACCTGAACTCTTGCACATGACAAAAGAAAAAACACAGAAATACACCCTGTATATATTTAGAGAGTTTAGCCTGACTAATTCTCCCTCAACTGTGATATGTCACAAGTAGTAATCTGATCTCTCAGCTGTGTCAGCTGACTGCCATGGAAAAGAGGCTAATTTGAAAGCACAGAATGTTAACAGGTCTGCTTCCATGAACAGATGAAATCGATATACTGCAGATTTAATGTAGGCTTTGTAACAGCTGTAACCAATATTTTTTTTATATAGGTTATTCTGCTGCATATCTTATAGAGCAGAGATGAAGTTCTGACTTCAGATCCGCTTTAACATGCTTTAACATGCTGGGACTTGTAGTTTAAGGGCAGCTATAGAACCTACAGGGGCATTGCTAGCGTCAAAGATCAGTGGCATGTGCCCCAGATCTATTCTGTGGTGCCCCAGATGTCCCCCAGGCAGAGTACTGCCACCACAGCACCCAGCATGGTACCACACAGTACTCAGCATGCCCCACAGAGGAACCACAGCACCCAGCATGGCACCACACAGTACCCAGCATGCCCCACAGAGGCACCACAGCACCCAGCATGCCCCACAGAGGCACCACAGCACCCAGCATGCACCACAGAGGCACCACAGCACCCAGCATGCACCACAGAGGTACCACAGCACCCAGCATGGCACCACAGCACCCAGTGTTCCTCAGAGGCACCATAGCACCCAGAATGGCACCACAGCACACAGCAATGGGGTATGCTGGGTGCTATGGTGACTCTATGACGGCATATTGGGTCTGTGATGCCATGCTAGATGCTGTGATGGCTTTATGGGGGCAATCAGGGAGCTGTGAGTCTTCTATGGGAGCATGATGGGAGTAGTGGTGCCTCAATGGGAGGCCCGTGCGAGCATGGGAGGGGGTCCACTAGAAGGTCAGGGAATGCTATGGGGAGACTGGCAGCAGGCCAGCTCGCCCAGCAGAACGCCAGACCAGCCAACACACAAACAGGGCCGGCGATACCATTAAGGCAGAGGAGGCAGCTGCCCCAGGGCCCCAGAGCTTGTAGGGGCCCCCAGTGGCTACAAGAGGAAAAAAAAATTTTCAAATCGGCCTTATAGTTTTTGAGAAAATCGATTTTAAAGTTTCAAAGGAAAAAAAACACATTTAAAAACCTGCCGACTTTAATGGTTAATAACAAATCCACCTTAAATGCTAGAAACCCTAAATTTGCAGGATATGTTAAGGAGATCATTAGGAATAAGAGGAAAAAACAATTTTTCAAAAAGACCTTATAGTTTTTGAGAAAATCGATTTTAAAGTTTAGAAGGAAAAAAGTATAGTTTTAAATGCGGTAAATGTCACTTTTAGTAGCAACCCTAACGGTAGTGTAATTTTACATGTATAAAAAGAAAGAGCAATACATTTCCTGACGGGGTTTCCAGGGGGTCCATACGCAGCTGCAGCGCTTTGGCCAGGGATCGCTATACAGTCACAATATGGCTGTATGAAGATCCCTGGCATTTTTTCCTATTTTCCCAATTTTTTTTTATGTTTAGAGTGTGGGAATTTTTTTTTTTTTTTTTTTTTTATTATGTGGGGTCCCCCCTCCTGAAACTTTTTAACCTCTTGTCCCCCATGCAGGCTGGGATAGCCAGAATGTGGAGCTCTGACCGATTGGGACTTCACACCCTGACTATACCAGCTGCAAAAAAGGTCCCCTAATGCCGATTTTTGTTCCGGGGTATATGTTGGGGGGCCCCCCAGGTTTATTTTGCCCTGGGGCCCCATTGTTGCTTAAACCGGCCCTGCACACAAAGCCAGGTAGCTCTGCCTAGTTATGTTTAAATGGCACTGCCTATTTATGTGATATGCTGCATTTTTTTGTATTAATGAAGAGGAGGGCTTCACCCAGTGTTACCAACTCATCCCTTTAATTACTGACACATCTAAGTTATACAGGTTCTGGGGCTATGTGCACATAATCAGTGCCTTTACTGCATCTACCTAGCCACAAAACCTGTATAATTCATATGTGTCAGTAATTAAAGGGATGAGTTGGCAACACTGGCTTCACCCAGCATTTTGCTGGCCAGGCCTACTTAGACCGCTGTTAGGTTCATGTTAATTTGGCCCCACCCATGACCACACCCAGAGTGTGGTGCATGGCCACGCCCATATTTCGGCTGGAGTACCCGGTTCTCTTAGGATTCTAGGAATGCTCCTGAGAACCTAAAAAAGTACAACTTGCTCAGAGATGGCTTTTTCAGTGGTTTCTTTTCAGCATTATGCTTCTAACAACCCAATAAAAAAATTTGAGCGGGAATGGTATTCAGAGGCATTGACCGTAGCCCGGCCCCAAGTTTGCTGTTTACACTGCGGGCAGCGGTGCGCGGTATCCTGGTGACACACGGGCGCACCCCGCCCCCCGCAGACTAAAATAGGCTTTCAGCGTTTCGTAAATGATCTATAATTGGCAGAAATCACCTTATTCTTCACTGTCAGGCTTTCTCTATTCAGAGGAGCCGAGCGAGACATTCCCTTGTCACCTGCTAGATTGTGATCTGGATCTGCTGGAGAAAGTCCTCTGCAGATGTTTGCTGTGTGTTCATGGCCCAGAGAGCCGGCCCTATTCATCGCAAGGCACCAAATCCAAACAAACCGCCTCTGAAAAGGAGGGGAAAATATTTAACTTATTTTTGAGTCTCTCCCTCATCTGACCCCAGGTGTGCACCGAGGTTCCAGGCTTCACCTTCTAACAACTTTTTCTTGACGCAGACTCGAGAGAAAGTTTGCATTTATAGCGGTCCTAAACTCAGAACTTCCTGTCTGCTCTAACAGAAAAACAACTGCGTAATGTTAAAGAATAACATTTACAGCTTATAGAGCTCTCCTGCAGTGTGGTTTCTTCCTGATATCCAAGGAAAACAGAAAGGGTTAACCTCCTGTGTTTACATATTAGCTCAGAACTCGGCAGAGAGCTCACAGCTCATATTACACTGGCTCATTACTTGCAGAAAAGGGAGAATTAGACAGGCTGTTCTCTATAAAGTCCACAAGGACCAGCACACTCAGGGATTTCTTCCGAAACTCATAGAACTCTATAAACACACACTTGGTGGATTTCCCTGTGCTCTCCTTGTCTCCTGTGCAAGAGTTCAAGTCTGCTTTAAAGGGTACTTGAAGTGATGTGTAGCATGATGAGATAAAGAGGTTTATGTACAGCCCCAATCCTACTTAGAACTAGTCTGTTCTCCATTTTTTTTCTTTCACTGTAATGGCTAGGAATTCAGGACTGTAAATTACACCTTCTCTGTAGTGGGACTTGAGCCAGACTGCAGCGTAACTCCCACTAATTATAGAACATAAAACATTTGCACGGTAGAGAAAAGCCTTAAGCCCCATCTACACTATGGGACATTGCAGCGATCCGGCGGCTCAATTAGCCGCCGGATCACCTCTTCCGCGTGCCCGCCGCGTCCCCACTCGCCGCGCTTGTGCGCCGGCATCAATACCCGCTCGATTCCCGCTCGTCCCCGCGCCACGCCGCTTATCTTCCGCTTGATTCCCTGCCATTGTCCCCTAGCGGGGAGCGAGCAGGGCATCGGCGGTGGGGAGATCCGTCCTGTCGGATCTTATCAATTGATAAGGAGCATCGCGGCCGCATCTACGCATGTAGATGCGGCTTTAGGGGCTAGGTACACACTCTAGATGACACTCGAAGAGGGCATTAAGGACCAAAAATCTAGCATGTGTAAGGGAGCCTCCAGATTTCACCTAAAGATTCAACACCATGGATTTTTAGCGTCAAGGATGCCCGAACAACCCCCCACATTCATTTGTTGGGGGTCTACACTCCCAAAAAAATGGGGATAGTGGAAGGGACATTTTAATCATTTTATACATCCTTTTGGGCATCTCCTTCCCAGTTGTATGACCCAATGAAGGAGGGGGGGGGGGGGGGGGTTGGTTTTAAGTTTGGACAGTTTTTACAAAAAGTTTGAATGGCAAAAAGAAACCTTAACCCAAGATGAGGATTAATACAAAATACAAAAATAATTTGTTGAAAACACTGGACAATGCATTTAGTGGGCATCCCCCGTTTCTTCAGGTCCTTAGTACAAAAAAAAAAAAAAATATGAAAGGTATGAAACTCAAATGCATTCCATGAAGTTACCTTTATACTTTTAAAAGATTCACTCTATTAATGTAAGCGTATATTTCTAGTAATTGTATCTCCATAGTGCAGCTGTATTTCATTGCAGCACCTGCACTCCTGCACCACAGCTGCATTCCAAGGCAGCACCTGTACTCCTGCACCACAGCTGCATTCCACAGCGGCACCTGTACTCCTGCACCACAGCTGCATTCCAAGGCAGCACCTGTACTCCTGCACCACAGCTGCATTCCACAGCGGCACCTGTACTCCTGCACCACAGCTGCATTCCAAGGCAGCACCTGTACTCCTGCACCACAGCTGCATTCCACAGCGGCACCTGTACTCCTGCACCACAGCTGCATTGCATGACAGCACCTGTACTCTTGCACTAGTGATTGCCCGAACAGTTCGCATGTGAACTTATTAGCGCGAACATCGCTGGTTCGCGATCGACCGCAAACTTTAAGAGAGTTCAACCCGCCCCCTATACCACATCATTGGGCTAAACTTTGACCCTCTACATCACTGTCAGCAGACACATGGCAGCCCTCCTGGAGCCCCCCCCCCCCACCCCTTATAAAAAGGCAGCAGCGTCAAACATTTTCTCACCCTGTGTCCTGCTGCAATTAATGAGAGAAGGGAGAGAGGTTGCTGCAGAGATAGGGTTAGCTTAGTTAGGTTCTTGTGAGGCTTGTTAGATTGCTCCTTACTGATATTTATTGCTAAAAAGCACCCCAAAACAGCTCTTTTGAGAGCTAATGCTCTTGTGATGTGTTCTTTTTGTGTGTGGCCCACTGACACTTGCATATACAGCCCTGTCTGTCGCAACTGGCCCTTGCTAATTGCTATACTGTGCCAGGCCCAGCACATTCAGTGCCTACCTTTTCACTGCACCTGTGTGTGTGTGACAGCTGCACATTGTATTGTAATACCAGTCCATGCATACCTTTCACTGCACCTGTGTGACAGCACACTGTTTTATATACCAGTCCGTGCATACCTGTTAACTGCACCTGTGTGTGTGACAGTTGCACATTGTACTGTAATACCAGTCACTGCATACCTTTCACTGCACCTGTGTGACAGCACATTGTTATATCAGTAGTCACTGCATACCTTTCACTGCACCTGTGTGACTGTACATCGTTATACCAGCAGACAGTGTATACCTTTCACTGCACCTGTGCGACTGCACATTGTATTAGTCAAGTCAGTGCATAGCTTTCCCTTCACCCCCCCCCCCACCCCAATATTGACAAAACAGGCAGAGGCAGAGCCAGAGGCAGGCCACCCGGCAGGTCTGTTCAAAGTCGTGCTGTCGTGATTTCGTGTGGCCCTGGACCAAACTACAGTGTTCAGAAGGCACGTGCCATCAACCCCCAAAATGGTCAGGACGTAGTTCACTATTTAACACAGAACACCTCTTCTTCCTCAGCTTCTGCACTGAACCGCATCTTCCTCCTCCTGCTCCGATTCTGGCACCCCACTTAACACTCAGTCGGCAGCCACAAAAGTGCCACCATCCCAGGGCTCAGCGGTGTGGACATTTTTTTGTGTGTCTACCTCAGATGAGAGCAATGCCATCTGTACTCTCTGCCGCCGAAAATTGAGCCGTGTAAAGACCAAGACCCGTGTAGGGAGTAGGGACAACTTACTTATGAAGGTACATGATGACAAAGCACAAACTGCAATGAGATGACCACCTGAGGAAAAGTAGCACACAAAAGTAAAGCCACACACCGCAGTGGAAGATACCAGGCCGCAATTATTTCTCAAAAAGGCGATACCCAAACTGTACCGTGATGTTGAAAGGCAAGTGGTGTCATCTCTGGCACACAGCATTGGGTCAAGGGTCCATCTGACCACGGATGCCTGGTCTGCAAAGCACGGTCAGGCCATCCCAAAGACTAAGTCAGTCCCCACACACTGCATCTCTGCCTGCTTCCACTTGACTGCCTTCTCCGCCACCACCAACAGGGTCCAGGACTCCAGGTGCATTCCTGAATTTTTAAGGCTGCTGCTAGCAGTGGCCGCTAACAAAAACAATATTTTTTTCTGGTGCGTGTACATGCATGCCTAATTTTTCTGGCTGCACTGCGGCTGCAACAACAAAACAAAATGCATGTACATGTGTCAATTCCCCTTTGTGATCATTACCTTGCCGCAGTGAAGGGGCTTGCGTATCACAATAAAGCAATGACCGCTGGCTATATGAGTGTGTTGGGGGGCACACCTGTTGCTTCATTGTGGATCAAATTCGATCAGCTGGACAGTCACTACTGTTCTGTCATTGAGCTACCTCAGCCCGGTGACCATATGGGCTTGAAAACCGACATCGCCTGCACTCTGGCCATATTGCGCACCAGTCCAGCACGACCATCACTACACAAACAGCTATTTGCGGTGCGGTAGACAGTGAGTTTGGTGTGTCAGTGTGAAGCAGTACACTAATTACACTACCTGATTGATTTATACACACGCAAGATGTATTAAAGCAATTTATGCCTCCAATTTAGCATGCAATGTGATTTTTGCCCTTAAAATCCTGCTCTGTGTCAAATCTGAAATTTTCCCCAGGACTTTTGGCATGTATCCCACTCCGCCATGCCCCCCTCCAGGTGTTAGACCCCTTGAAACATCGGTTTCATCCCTTTTGTGGCCAGAATTAGCGTTTGAAGCTTTGGAAGTTCGGCTGCCCATTGAAGTCTATTGCAGTTCGCAAAGTTCGCAGGTTTGCAAACTGTTGGGGGAAGTTCGCTTACCTAAAATCGGAGGTTCAAGCCATCTCCATCCTGCACCACAGCCGCATTCCATGGTGGCACCTGTACTCCTGCACTAAAGCCGCATTTCATGGCGGGACCTTTACTCCTGCACCACAGCAGCATTCCATGGAGTCACCTGTACTCCTGCACCACAGCGGCATTCCATGACGTCACCTGTACTCTGCACCACAGCGGCATTCCATGGCGTCACCTGTACTCCTGCACCACAGCGGCATTCCATGGCGTCACCTGTACTCCTGCACCACAGCGGCATTCCATGGCGTCACCTGTACTCCTGCACCACAGCGGCATTCCATGGCGTCACCTGTACTCCTGCACCACAGCGGCATTCCATGGCGTCACCTGTACTCCTGCACCACAGCGGCATTCCATGGCGTCACCTGTACTCCTGCACCACAGCGGCATTCCATGGCGGCACCTGTACTCCTGCACCACAGCGGCATTCCATGGCGGCACCTGTACTCCTGCACCACAGCGGCATTCCATGGTGGCACCTGTACTCCTGCACCACAGCGGCATTCCATGGTGGCACCTGTACTCCTGCACCACAGCGGCATTCCATGGTGGCACCTGTGCTCCTGCACCACAGCTGCATTCCATGACAGAACCTGTACTCCTGCACCGCAGCTGCATTCCATGGTGGCACCTGGACTCCTGCACTACAGCTGCATTCCACGGAGGCACCTGTACTCCTGCACCACACCTGCATTCCATGACAGCACCTGTACTCCTACACCACAGCTGCATTCCATTGTGGCACTTGTATTTTATTGAAGAGTCATTATTAAAGATAAGCCAACTCCTATCTTCCTTAATCAATTTCCTCTTATTTTATTTTGGGCGCCTCCAGTTACCTTAGGAGGTTGTACTGTGTGGGATTAAAGTAAGCAAAGTAGATATATTCTATTTTTAATCATTGCCATATTTTACAATAATAGACACACAGGAAGTCCACAGGGTTTATTAATTTGACCATTTGAGGAGCAGAAGTTTATCTGGGTCATTTCCAGTCTTTCAGAGACTTTCACCTCTCTCATCGGTCACGGTAACTGCGCTTCTGTGCCGCCTGTGATGTCGGGGTCCTCCTGTCCCCCGGGACTTGGCCGCTGCTGTCCATCAGAGCCGTCATGGCCCAGTTTTACATGAGCGGGCTGCCAAGATGTACAGGAAGCAGCCGACAAATCACCATCTGGGTCCATGGTCAATTTCCTGGTGGGCATTCGCTGACATCAATATCTAACTTTTCCTGTGACTTGTGTGACAGCGGAAAAAGGTCTGTGGGGGTCACCGCCGTCCCGGGGGGCTGCCCCTTCTCATACTCAACGTATGACTAACTAATTTAATTAATGCGGATCTCTCTTGCCATGCTTCCGGAAGGGAGAAGAGCAAAAGACAGCCCCTGGCTCAGGTTACAAAAAAAAAAATCAAAGATCGTATTTTTGTACAGGTCCAACTTCAGCACAATGTAAAGAGTTCATTTCAGTCAATTCAGTGTATAATCACAAGCAGACAGAATCAGCTCAGGGCTGCCCCAAAGTGACCAGTGCTGGCCTAGATTGCTGTGACAAGCGAGGGGCATGCTGTGTGTCATATGATAAATCAAATACGGACCACAACACGTGTCCCTTATTTTAAGGAAAAGTCACAGTCTCCATTTTTTTTAGTTGAATCCCTCTGTTCCTTTGCAGCTCCTTAATAGTGCCAATTTCAGCTATGAAGCATAGATCCGAATAAATAAATGTACTAGATGCTGTCCCCTACTTGGAAACAGGTTTCATCAGAAAAGGATTACAACGAAATGAGAAATGGTTAGATTTGGTGGGGGCCCCTTGACTCTCTCCAGGCCCTAGGCAACTGCATAGAATTGCCTTGTGGATGACGCGACTCTGGATTCCGTTTTGGTTGATTGTAATTGGCATTTGTGTGTAAGTTGAGTCCTGTGTTATACATGGGGAAACATGGATAAAGGATTTACTTTTGGACATTTCTGGATTTGGACAAATAGCATAAACTATGTATTTGATTGTTTTTAATGGGCTTTGAAAGGGTTTTACACTATAATGGTGTATACAATACTGTAACATTTAGCATATAAGGCATTGTATATTTTGTACATGGATACAACTTTGTATCTCTGAAACATTGTAACTATCTGTACTCAAGTGTTCAAACTTTACCCCAAATTATGGCATACTAGCTGATGGGCCGGCATTGCCCGGGTATGTATTTGGCTGGTGTTGGCTCCGCCCACTTTTTCTAACCCTAACACAATTAGTCAATTACTCAATGACCTAGTTTGCGAGCTTTGCATTCTTTGGCATCAAT
>NC_090657.1:186135989-186296682 GCF_040937935.1 Hyperolius riggenbachi | reverse complement strand
CTTCTTCATCGTCTTCTTCTTCTTCACTTATTTCTCTTTTCAAATTTTTTTTAAAGAAATGCAGCTATTTTTGAGCGTAACAAATAGCTGGTGGCGCACGCATGTTGGAAGCGCCATTGTATGTGCTCCCTGGCAGTGGAAACACACAGACAGCAGGAGGTAAATTCAGCAGCAGGAGGAGGAGGATGAGTGTGTGGCAGCAGGCAGTCAATGAGGCAGGCAGTGTGACATAATAGCCCTGGTACCTAGCGGTGATACCAGGGCTGTAAATAAACACAGCAGGCAGGAGGTCCCAGACAGCGGTCGTGCAGCCCACATCGTGTCCAATACACAACTGGGACAACACAGTTTTCAACCCGGGCACCTCTGAAAAATTAAACCTTTTTTTTTTTTTTTATGGTTTTGTAGTTTTGGTTTTACAACCAATTACACAGATATAGCCATTTTTTGACGTAATAGCTGGTGGCAGAGTGGCAGCAGAATGTAATTCTGTGTACCCTGGCAGTGGGAAACACAGACAGACAGCAGCAGCAGCAGGAGGAATGGAGGAGTAGTGTGAGTGTGGCAGCAGGCAGGCAGGCAGCGTGACATAATAGCCCTGGTACCTAGCGGGTGATACCAGGGCTGTAAATAAACACAACAGGAGGTCCCAGACAGCGGTCGTGCAGCCCACATCGTGTCCAATACACAACTGGGACAACACAGTTTTCAACCCGGGCACCTCTGAAAAATTAAACCTTTTTTTTTTTAATGGTTTTTTGGTTTTGTTTGTAAAACAAATTACACAGATATATAGCTATTTTTTGACGTAATAGCTGGTGGCAGAGTGGCAGCAGAATGTAATTCTGTGTACCCTGGCAGTGGGAAAAACAGACCGACAGCAGCAGCAGCAGCAGGAGGAATGGAGGAGTAATGTGAGCAGCTATTGTTTGACGTAATAGCTGGTGGCAGAGTGGCAGCAGAATGTAATTCTGTGTACCCTGGCAGTGGGAAACACAGACAGACAGCAGCAGCAGCAGGAGGAATGGAGGAGTAGTGTGAGTGTGGCAGCAGGCAGGCAGCGTGACATAATAGCCCTGGTACCTAGCGGGTGATACCAGGGCTGTAAATAAAAACAACAGGAGGTCCCAGACAGCGGTCGTGCAGCCCACATCGTGTCCAATACACAACTGGGACAACACAGTTTTCAACCCGGGCACCTCTGAAAAATTAAACCTTTTTTTTTTTTCTTTTTTTTTTTATGGTTTTGTAGTTTTGGTTTTACAACCAATTACACAGATATAGCTATTTTTTGACGTAATAGCTGGTGGCAGAGTGGCAGCAGAATGTAATTCTGTGTACCCTGGCAGTGGGAAACACAGACAGACAGCAGCAGCAGCAGGAGGAATGGAGGAGTAGTGTGAGTGTGGCAGCAGGCAGGCAGCGTGACATAATAGCCCTGGTACCTAGCGGGTGATACCAGGGCTGTAAATAAAAACAACAGGAGGTCCCAGACAGCGGTCGTGCAGCCCACATCGTGTCCAATACACAACTGGGACAACACAGTTTTCAACCCGGGCACCTCAGAAAAATTAAACCTTTTTTTTTTTTATGGTTTTTTGGTTTTGTTTGTAAAACAAATTACACAGATATATAGCTATTTTTTGACGTAATAGCTGGTGGCAGAGTGGCAGCAGAATGTAAATCTGTGTACCCTGGCAGTGGGAAACACAGACAGACAGCAGAAGGGCAGTACACAGCAGCCCACTGTAGTTGTAAAATGTGTGGCTGCAGGCGACGTAATAGTCAGAACCAGGCTGGCTTAGTGAGCAGGAGCCAGGAGGTGGTAAAGGGTGGTAAGGCACATTAACGATGGTTCTAAGTTTCGGCAGCCAGTTCATGTCCCCCTCTCGCCGACAACAGGGGCCAGGAACTCGCCTTCCACCCACGCCTGGTTCATCTTGAGAAACGTCAGTCTGTCCACAGACTTGTGAGACAGACGTGAGCGTTTCTCGGTGACCACGCCACCAGCTGCACTGAAGCAGCGCTCGGACAGCACGCTGGAAGGGGGGCAGGACAGCACTTCCAGGGCGTACTGCGCCAGCTCGCTCCAGATCTCCAGGCGCTTGACCCAATACTCCATGGGATCAACAGGGGCATCGCTGTCAAGCCCGCTGTAGGACCCCATGTAGTCAGCCACCATGCGGGTCAGGCGCTGGCTGTGACCGGAGGAGGATGCTGCTGCATGCACCTCCTCTCTAGTCACTGCTGCCAGAGCCTCTACAGTCCTGTAGAGACTTGTGGCTGAGAGACAGCAGGTCTGTGTGGCGCTTGCTGCTGGATGCAGGCACCTGCTGCTGCCCTCTGTGCTGGCTGGGACAGTGGGGTGGAAGGCTGGGGGAAGGCTTCCTCCAAGCGCTCAACAAGGGCCTGCTGCAAGCTCCTTATTTGTTGCGCTGGGTCTCCTCCTGCAGGCGGCAGGAACTGGCTCAACTTCCCCTTGAGGCGCGGGTCCAACATCATGCTGATCCAGATGTCCTCCCTCTGCTTCATCTGGATCACCCTGGGGTCCCTGCGCAGGCACATCAGCATGTGCGCTGCCATTGGAAGAGGCGGCCACGTCTGCTGGCACATCGACGCAGTGCTGTCCTCCTCATCCTCCTCCTCTGCCGCCTCATCCTCTCTCCACCCCCGCACCAACTCAGCTGCGCTGTGCTGATCCCCCTCATCAGCAGCAAGGTCAGGGACCTCCACCAAGTCCTCCTCCTCCTCCCCCTCAGAGGTGGACTGTGCAGCTGCTTGCCGCTCCTGCTGGTCCAAGGCTGCCACTCCCTGTTCCAGCAAAGCATCGAGGGCCCTGTTCAGCAGGACAAACCAGGGGCACCCACGTCGCAGACCATAAGCATGTCCCTGCTCACCATGTTAGTGGCCTGCAGAAAGGGAGCCAGCACTAAGCACACCTGCTGCATGTGCCTCCAGTCATCATCGGGGACGATGGACGGGATGTTGCTGGTCTTGTCCCTTCTCTGAGCGGCGGAAACAGTGGCCAGGGCAAGGTACTGGTTGACAGCGTGCTTCTGTTCAACCAGACGCTCCAACATCGCCAGGGTGGAGTTCCAGCGAGTCGGAACGTCAAGGATCAGCCGATGGCGTGGCAGCTCCAGCTCCTTTTGCACGTCTTCCAGGCTCGCACAGGCTGCAGCCGAGCGCCGGAAGTGACGCACAACGTTCCTTGCCGTTTCCAGCAGTTCGCCCATCCCCTGGTAGGTGCGCAAGAACTTCTGCACCACCAGGTTCAGCACGTGGGCAAGACAGGGGATGTGGGTCAGGTTTCCCCTGTCTATTGCGGCAACCAGATTGGCCCTATTGTCGGCCACCACCTCTCCGACTCTGAGGCCTCTGGGGGTCAGCCAAATCCTCTCCTGCTCCTGGAGTTTGGCCAACACATGGGTTGCCGTCAGCTTGGTCTTCCCAAGGTTGACCAAGTGCAGCAGCGCTTGGCAGTGGCGGGCCTTCACACTGCTGCTGAGGCGGGGGGTTTGGCCAGGTGTGCCGGAGGATGGCAGAGGATCGGAGGAACCTGCTGCAGTTCCCCCGACCCTGCGGGGTGGCACCACCCACTGTGTTGCTGCTGCTTCTGTGCCCGCTGCTGCTCTCCCATCCTCACCCCCTTCCACCAAGCTGACCCAGTGGACAGTGAAGGACAGGTAGCGGCCTGTCCCGAAGCGGCTGCTCCAGGAGTCCATGGTGACGTGGACCCTTTCACCAACCGCGTGCTCCAGCCCTCGCTCCACATTGGCCATCACAAAGCGGTGCAGTGCAGGAATAGCCTTGCGGGCGAAGAAGTGTCTGCTGGGGAGCTGCCAGTCTGGGGCTGTGCAAGCAAGCAGCGCACGAATGTCGCTCCCCTCCTGCACGAGCGTGTACGGCAGGAGTTGGGAGCACATGGCCCGTGCCAGCAAGCCGTTCAGCTGCCGCACGCGACGGCTGCTGGGAGGCAGAGCCCTAACCACCCCCTGGAAGGACTCGCTCAAAAGGCTCTGGCGTGGCCTTTTGCTGGCACGGGAATCAGCAGACACAGCAGAGGAGGCCACTGAGGACTGGCTGCCAGAACAGGCCTCAGTGTCGACGGCAGGAGTTGCAGAGGGGGGAGGAGCAGTGCGTTTCCGCACTCCTGCTGGTGCTGCTGGAGGAGCAGGAGGGCGGGTGGCTGCTGTTGCTGCTGCTGCTGCTGCTGAAGGCTGTGCAGTGATGGGTGTGGTGCCACTGCCAGCACCAGATGCCTTCAGCCTCTGGAACTCCTCATGCTGGTGGAAATGTTTCGCAGCAAGGTGGTTGATGAGCGAGCTGGAGCTGAACTTTAAGGGGTCTGCACCTCTGCTCAACTTCCGCTGACAGTGGTTGCAAGTGGCGTACTTGGTGTACACTGTGGGCATGGTGAAAAAGCGCCAGATTGGTGACAAAAACAACCCCCTATGGCATGGAACCGCTGCTGCCTGTCTCCCTGTGGTGGTTGGGGGGGGGGGGGCTTGGGTGCGGCTGGTGGTGGTACTGGCAGATGCTGCTGCTGCTGCTGCTGCTGAGCCTGAGACACCAGCAGGCTGGGGGACCTGCCTACTGCTGCCAATGCTTGCAATGATGCGCCTCCTTGCAAGGCCCACAAGCGCATCCTCCTCCTCCTCCTCAGAGCTGCTGATGACGACATCCCCTGGAGCTGGTGGCACCCAGTCTCTGTCTGTCACCGTGTCATCATCATCCTCCCCCTCCTGAAACATGTCCTGCTGGGATGATGACCCCCCAAACTCCTCTCCTGATGCATGGATGGGCTGCTTGACTGTCGCCACAGTCTTGCTGTCCAATCCCTCATCCCCCAAAGTGCCCATCAGCATCTCCTCCTCCAAATCGCCAACAACAGCAGACAATTGACTCATCATGCCTGGGGTCAAAAGAGTGCTGAGTGACAGGTCGGCGACTGACGGTGAACTGGCCTCCTCCCCAGGCCCTGCTTGGCGGCTGCTGCGAACAGGGGTGGTGGTGGTGGTGGTGAGGGTGGAGGCCTCGGATGCAGAGCTGATGGCGGGCTGCTCATCCTCCGTCATCAGTTGCACCACAGTGTCTGCATCCTTTTCCTCAATGGGACGTTTCCGACCCGGCTGGAGGAAAATCGGAGCAGGTGCTACACGCTGCTGCTGCTGTGTCTCTGCAGCGTGAGTTGCAGATGCTCCTGCTGGGCGGCGCCCAAGGCGTCCACGGCCAGTGGCTATAGGAGGAATGTTAGCCACTGACGCTGCTGCTGCGGAACTGTGCATGGTGGCGCGGCCGCGCCCGCGGCTTGCCACAATGCTGCTCCCTCTCCTCCTGATTCCCTTGCTGCCCTTCCCCTTGCCCAGACCGCGCTGGCTGCCACTTCCAGACATCTTCGATGTTTTGGGCGTAAACACAAAAGTTTTTTAAAAGGGCGGGTGAAAAGTGGGGTACTTTAATGGAGTGGGTTGGTGGGCGAGGTGACTGAGTGAGTGTCTAGTACAGTAAGTAAGTAGTAACAGAGTCAGTAAGTACAACTAGAAGTTACAAGAATCAGTAGTAATAATCACAAGGAAATAGAGTGTGTGTACACAGACAGTGAGTGAGTGCACGCACACGCAGGAGCTAGCCTATGAACAGTGACTGAGTGTCCCTACTAGTACAGTAAGTAGTAACAGTAAGTACAACCAGAAATTACAATAATCAATCAGTAATCAGAAGGAAATAGAGTGTGTGTACAGTACACAGACAGTGAGTGCACGCACACGCAGGAGCTAGTAGCCTATGAATAGTGTCAGTGAGTGAGTGTCCTAGTACAGTTACAGTATATAACTATTCAGAAGGAAATAGAGTGTGTGTACACTACACAGACAGTGAGTGCACGCACACGCAGGAGCTAGTAGCCTATGAACAGTGACAGTGAGTGTCCTAGTACAGTTACAGTATATAACTATTCAGAAGGAAATAGAGTGTGTGTACAGTACACAGACAGTGAGTGCACGCACACGCAGGAGCTAGTAGCCTATGAACAGTGACAGTGAGTGTCCTAGTACAGTTACAGTATATAACTATTCAGAAGGAAATAGAGTGTGTGTACACTACACAGACAGTGAGTGCACACACACGCAGGAGCTAGTAGCCTATGAACAGTGACAGTGAGTGTCCTAGTACAGTTACAGTATATAACTATTCAGAAGGAAATAGAGTGTGTGTACAGTACACAGACAGTGAGTGCACGCACACGCAGGAGCTAGTAGCCTATGAACAGTGACTGAGTGAGTGTCCTAGTACAGTTACAGTATATAACTACAATACAAAATACAATCAATCAGTACTAAAGGACAGCAGAAATACTGGTATAGATGAGAAATAAACAGAGGACAGGAGAGAACAGCTGCCCACACAGGCAAGGCCCTGAGGCCTAAAGCTGTAAGCCTGCAGCAGCTGTCTGAGTCTCTCTCTATGTAACACAAAAGCTACTAACTAAAATACAATGTCTATCTAACTAACAACAATATAGGTGTATATAGGAGGTGTATGTGAGCAAAAACGCTAGGTAAATGACCACAATAAAGCTCTTGCTAAGCCAACGCACAAAGGAGCAGATCTCTCTCTGTGCAAAGTCGGGCAAGGACGGAGAAACGGAACATGGCGGCCGCTATTTATAGGGTAGGGGCTGGCCAGGGTCCCCCTCAGTGATTGGCTGCAGTCAGAGGGCCTGGGAGCCCTCTGATTGGCTCTAAGGACATCAATCTGGGCTATGACGCTATTCGAGCTCGGTATTCGAGCTCGAATAGCGCTGTTAGCTCGAATAGCGCGAATAGTGAATGGGCTATTCGAGTTCACTCGAATAGCCCATTCGAATAGCTCCAGCTATTCGGAGCTCGAATAGCTGAAAAAGAGCTCGAATATTCGAGCTACTCGAATATTCGAGCTCTGCTGAGCACCACTGCTGGTGATGCCTCATGCTTGGGAGCCCCTGGTGATGCCTCATGCTTGGGACCATCTGGTGATGCCTCATGCTAGGGACCATCTGGTGATGCCTCATGCTTGGGACCATCTGGTGATGCCTCACACTTGGGACCCTCCGATGATGCCTCACGCTTGGGAGCCCCTGGTGATGCCTCATGCTTGGGAGCCCCTGGTGATGCCTCATGCTTGGGAGACCCTGGTGATGCCTCATGCTTGGGACTATCTGGTGATGCCTCATGCTTGGGAGCCCCTGGTGATGCCTCATGCTTGGGACCATCTGGTGATGCCTCATGCTTGGGACCCTCTGGTGATGCTTCACACTTGGGACCCTCCGATGATACCTCACGCTTGGGTCCCTCGGGTGATGCCTCACGCTTGGGACCCTCGGGTGATGCCTCACGCTTGGGATGATGCTTCATGCTTGGGACCCTCTGTTGATGCCTCACGTTTGGGACCCTCTGGTGATGCCTCACGCTTGGGACCCTCTGGTGATGCCTCACGCTTGAGACCCTCTGGTGATGCCTCACACTTGGGACCCTCGGTGATGCCTCACACTTGGGACCCTCGGGTGATGCCTCACGCTTGGGACCCTCGGGTGATGCCTCACGCTTGGGACCCTCAGGTGATGCCTCACGTTTGGGACCCTCGGGTGATGTCTTATGCTTGAGACTCTCTGGTGATACCTCATGCTTGGGACCCTCTGGTGATACCTCACGCTTGGGACCCTCTGGTGATGCCTCACGCTTGGGACCCTCTGGTGATGTCTTATGCTTGGGACCCTCTGGTGATGCCTCATGCTTGGGACCCTCTGGTGATGCCTCATGCTTGGGACCCTCTGGTGATGCCTCACGCTTGGGACTCTCTGGTGATGTCTTATGCTTGGGACCCTCTGGTGATGCCTCACGCTTGGGACTCTCTGGTGATGTCTTATGCTTGGGTCCCTCTGGTGATACCTCACGCTTGGGACCCTCTGGTGATACCTCACGCTTGGGACCCTCTGGTGATGCCTCACGCTTGGGACCCTCTGGAGATGCCTCACGCTTGGGAGCCTCTGGTGATGCCTCATGCTTGGGACCCTCTGGTGATGCCTCATGCTTGGGACCCTCTGGTGATGCCTCACGCTTGGGACTCTCTGGTGATGTCTTATGCTTGGGACTCTCTGGTGATGCCTCACGCTTGGGACCCTCTGGTGATGTCTTATGCTTGAGACCCTCTCGTGATGCCTCACGCTTGGGACCCTCTGGTGATGCCTCACACTTGGGACCCTCTGGTGATGCCTCACACTTGGGACCCTCTGGTGATGCCTCACGCTTGGGACCCTATGGTGCTGCCTCACACTTGGGACTATCTGGTGATGTCTTATGCTTGGGACCCTCTGGTGATGCCTTACGCTTGGGAGCCTCTGGTGATGCCTAATGCTTAGGACACTCTAGTGATGCTTGGGACCCTCTGGTTGATGCCTCTCGCTTGGGACCCTCTGGTTTTGCTTCACGGTTGAGACCCTCTGGTGATGCCCCACAACTGCCCAATAGCACAGCCACACACCTCTTCAGAAGGGGGCCCTAGCGCTGGAATGACTAGGAGAAAGGGGATGCAGAAAGCTCCTGGATAATTGAGATGCTTCCCTCTACTGAGGTAAGTATCCATTTGGGGCACTTTTTTCCCTTACATGTACACTTTAACAGCAGCAGGTAAACAAGTATTTTTTGCCAGCCATTTGCTTCTCTGTACATGGATGAACGATACAGATTTACTTGGTGGCTTCTATTGTTCCTATTCCAGTGAAAACCTTGAGCTTTTACATCAATGTCTGCTTTTGAAGTCAGTTCATTGTGTCCTCCGCCTGTTTACTGCATAACGATTCTCAAGTGCTTTGCTTACGAATCAGGGCAAGTTAAGAATCGTTCCCATCCTAATTGTTAAAGCGTGCAAATTGGCTTTTATTTTGTGGCAGAACATGGACCTGATTATGGGGAAAATTGTAGGAATGCTCGTTCATTTCTCTTCCAGTAAACACGATTTGTTCTCTCGTTTGACATGCTCCTCCGCAGTGGAGCATTTCGCAAAACGACATTCCACGAAATCGGTTGAGTATTCCTGTAATCAAATTTAATGGAAAACTCCACACAAGACGAACACACTGTTCATAGCTACTCTGCCTGCCAACGTATCACTATCCAGTGCACTGGTCAAGGGCTCTGCCTCTGACACAGGAGACCTGGGTTTGTATCTCGGCTCTTCCTGTTCAGTAAGCCAGCACCTTTTCAGTAGAGTCATTGGGCAAGACTCCCTAACACTGCTACTGCCTATAGAGCGCAAAAAAAAAAAAAAAAAAAACGCAATAAAAATGTTCTGTGTCTATATTGTTGAAGGTATTAATTTCACCCACCCATCCTTGAATTTTTTTTTTACAAGTTTATTACTCTGGACTTGGTGGTGGAGCAGCAAATCGTAGGTCTCCCTCAGCAAAATTTTGATGGTGTTACCCTCAAGTTTTCAATCTGTCCTCCACATGGAGACCACCGTGTCCAGGAGGCCACTCCGATAGAGGTCATATAACAAGTGTGGTCACATTAACACCCTGATAATAGAGTAGATATCCTATGATTGCTTATATTTTAAATATATACTGCTGCCCATAATTATTCATTATTATTCATTCTCAATTGGATTCAAGTCAGGACTCTGGTTGGGCCACTCCAAAACGTTAATGTTGTCTGCTAACCATTTCTTCACCACTTTTGCTGTGTGTTTTGGGTCATTGTCATGCTGAAATGTCCAATGGTGCACAAGGCCAAGTTTTCTATGCAGACTGCATGATGTTGTCGTTGAGAATCCTCATGTATTGCTCTTTTTTTCATGGTGCCATTTACCGTGATTAGGTTCTCTGGTCCATTGTCTGAAAAACACCTCCAAAGCATTAGGTTCCAACCACCATGTTTGACAGTGGGGGTGGTGTTCTTTGGGTTGAAGTCTTCTCCTTTTTTATGCCAAATGCAAGGAAACATCACTGTGACTAAACAATTCAATTTTGGTTTCATCTGAGTGACCATAACACAGAAGACCAGAAGTCTACTTCTGTCCAAATGAGCATTTGCAAAGGCCAAGCAAGCTTTTGTGTGCCTTATCTGAAGAACAGACTAACCAGCAAGCTCATGGTGACCCAGAACTCATTGGGGTGTGTAAGGGACTACAATGGTCCTAAAAGCCCCCTTACTAAGATGTTAAGAAAAACAAAAGTTTGCTTTCCTAAAACAGAAAGAATTTGCGATAATTCAGGTTGGAGTGAGCTCGAGATGTCTCCCAGGCACCACTGCTGAATATATGCAAATTAACCATGAGCTTGCTGGTTAGTCTGTGCCTCTCGGATTTACAAGCCCTACTCCATAGAGCCAAATTAATCCATGCCATGCACTGATGAGGATCAAACAATCCGAAACAGTCTGTATGCATGTTGGATTATTATGGCTCTGTACATATTAACAAGCTGACACATCATTGCATTCCAGCGGTTCTGGAGGTGTGTTTAGCTTCTAAGGGTACAATGGTTAATTTGCATATATTCAGCAGTGGTGCCTGGGAGACATCTCGAGCTCACTCCAACCTGAATTATCGCAAATTCTTTCTGTTTTAGGAAAGCAAACTTTTGTTTTTCTTATCTGAAGAAGTGGCATATTCCTTAGTCTGCATCTGTGGAACCCAGCAGTGTGCAGTGTCCGTTGGATTGTCTGCTTTGAGACATTGCCACCAGCAGAGCCCAGGTTCACCAGGATGGCCTTGGTGGTGATCCTTGGATTCTTTTTCACCTCTCTCACTATCCTCCTGGCCAGCACAGGTGTCACTTTTGGCTTCCGACCACGTCCTTTAAAATTTTCCACAGAGTGAAACATCTTGTATTTTTTTAATAATACTTTGTACTGTAGCCACTGGATCTTGAAAACATTTAGAAATGGCCTTGTAGTCCTTTCCTGATAGCCACAATGCGCAGCCGCAGGTCCTCACTAAGCTCCTTTGTCTTAGCCATGACTGTCCACAAACTGCAGAGAGCTGCTGTTTTTCACCTGTTGAGTTGATTAAAACAGGTGTTCCCAATTAATCAGGGTAATACGGATGGAATAGAACTTTGCATTTTCCCAGACTGTGACAGTTTGTGAAGGGTATGTATAATTTTGGACTGGACACTTTTTGTTCAAATGAAAAGTAAAGCAGAGAAATGTTTTTCCACAATAATGCCTCTTGTACATTGTCTTATATTTTGGGAGACACCTATGTCATTTCCCGCCAAAAAAATGAGTAAAAATGAAAACTAGTAAATATTTGCCAGAGGTATGAATAATTATGGGCAGCTCTGTATATGTGTGTTACTAGTGCTTGAGCACTGACACCCTTGTATCTTATGATTTTAGACACGTTATTCGGCCTGAGGAAGTGGGAACAGACCCACGAAATGCTTGCCACTGCATATTAAAATTAATTTATTATATGAATTTGTCTACACTGAGGTAAGCCACCCCATTTTTTTTTATCATATCTTGGGTGCCTTTCCCCCTTTGTGCTTTTCACCTTCCATTGGTGGGGTGTTCTATTTGGCCCGTTGTGGATTCACCACCTCCATGGCCATTTAGTTATTTTGTAGCAAGAGCGGCACCACACCCAGCCTGTCTGGATACCCGAGTGGAGTCAGGTTTATTCACCTCCACCTGCCTGCAGTGATTGTTTTCCCATCTGCAACCTCTCCTTATAAGTACCAAATTCTACCACCCTCACCTATTATTCACTTTTGTGACATACTGCACCATCGGGGCTCCCATTGCCTCTGTGTTTTTTTCTTTTTAGGGTGCTCTTTGATCACCCTCCACACCTATACTGATAATACCATGACTTGCCCCTGTTACAGGGGGGAAGGGGGTTCGTGGGAGCTGGGGGGGGGGGGAGGTGGCAGTGGAGCGGATGTTGTAAATTACCTCCTCCCTGTGGAGATACAGGTTGTCTTCTCTCCCTCGCCAGTTTACAAGTACTGTGCAGTGCAGTGTATATCAGGAGAGGAGAGTTAGATAGAGGAAGGAGCAGAGTCCTCCAGCAGCACAGAGTATATCAGGAGAGGAGGGTTAGATAGAGGAAGGAGCAGAGTCCTCCAGCGGCACAGAGTATATCAGGAGAGGAGGGTTAGATAGAGGAAGGAGCAGAGTGCTCCAGCAGCACAGATTATATCAGGAGAGGAGGGTTAGATAGAGGAAGGAGCAGAGTCCTCCAGCAGCACAGAGTATATCAGGAGAGGAGAGTTAGAGTAAGGAGCAGAGTCCTCCAGCAGCACAGAGTATATCAGGAGGGGAGAGTTAGATAGAGGAAGGAGCAGAGTCCTCCAGCAGCACAAAGCATATCAGGAGAGGAGAGTTAGATAGAGGAAGAAGCAGAGCTCTCCTGCAGCACAGAGTATATCAGGAGAGGAGGGTTAGATAGAGGAAGGAGTAGAGTCCCCCAGCAGCGCAGAATATATCAGGAGAGGAAAGTTAGATAGAGGAAGGGGCAAAGTCCTCCAGCAGCACAGAGTATATCAGGAGAGGAGAGTTATATAGAGGAAGCAGAAGAGTCCTCCAGCAGCGCTGAGTATATCAGGAGATCTAAGTTAGCTAGAGGAAGGAGCAGAGTCCTCAAGCAGTACAGAGTACATCAGGAGAGAAGAGTTAGATAGAGGAAGGTGCAGAGTCCCCCAGCAGCACAGAGTACATCAGGAGAGAAGAGTTAGATAGAGGAAGGTGCAGAGTCCACCAGCAGCACAGAACATATCAGGAGAGGAGGGTTAGATAGAGTAAGGAGCAGAGTCCTCTAGCAGCACAGAATATATCAGGAGAGGAGAGGTAGAGAGAGGAGCAGGGTCCTCCAGCAGCACAAAGTATATCAGGAGAGGAGAGTTAGCTAGAGGAAGGAGCGGAGTCCTCCAGCAGCACAGAGTATATCAGGAGAGGAGAGTTAGTGGAAGGAGCAGAGTCCTCCAGCAGCACAGAGTATATTAGGAGAGGGGAGTTAGCAGGGGCTTAACAATAGACCCTGCAAGGGATGCAGCCGCAGGGAGCCCCCGGGGAGAAGTTTCTTTTTCCTGTCCTAAGAGACTGACAACTAAGGGCACGGAAAGAAAAAACGTTCTGCTCTCTGCACAATTGTTCTAATGGCTGCATCTGCTCAGCCACTGATAAGAAATCATACAAAGGTTTGTTGACACTCCCTATTCAGTGTCCAGCAGGGCTCTCCTAAATCTTCAGGCATCCCCACAGAACTAACTTTAAGTAAACCGGATATGGGAGATATAAAAAAAATACTAGGTGCAGAACGCTCCTGGCTACGAGAGCAAGACAAGGGAGCTCGCACAGCCCAACTAAGCCTGCGCTGACTGGCCCCGATTGGACGACTTACAGGGGCCACTTGCAGAGGCTGCAGGCAGCAGAGGATGGCGGCGTGGGCGTAATAAGGCTGGAGGGGGCTGGAGGAAGCCCCAGGTATGTATACATTTTTTATATCCCCAGTCTCAGGTACACTTTAACTGCAAGTGAGGAAAATGAAGATGGCAATCGATCCACAATGCCGCACTCACACGATAACTACTCATCATCATGAAAAACGGTAATCTTGTAAATCATTACAGAGCTGCCTCCACAATGCACTCACCAGAAACCTGCTCTTAACCTCCCAAGCGTTCAATAAAACAAAAACACAGCGGAAACAAAACAAAATCTCAACCCACTTACAGATCGCTTTCTGCGGTGTAATTGTACCGCCATCAAGGATGAGGACCCTGGCACTGTGCGCTGATCTTTGACCATTTTGCTAGCAGCGCATCTAAGGGATCAGCAGAAATACAATTTGGTGTAATTGCTGCTCGCTAGAGACTGCCGTAAGCGTACGTCGCACTAATGGAATGGATACCGTCTAAATGGCTTTAAAAAAAATTGAGTTTGTTTTTTGGTCAATGAACAATAGCAATTTTTGTTTGTGAGTTCTATAAATAATTACGGGCACCAGTTTTTTTTTTCTTTTCTTTTCTTAGCTCCTTCACTCTAGCCGAATGGACAATAAGCAGGTAAAACACATCAGAAGAAAAAGTCCTACTTACTACAAGACTTTAAAGTGAATGCAGACAATATTGAGATCCACCCAGGACTGCAACAAGGTTTTTCATTTCACAAGGCAAGAAGAACGCAAGAGCCCAGGCCTTGGGCGGCTGCTGTGCAAAGGGGATGACCAGACATGGGATAGGGGTTGCTGCATGTAGCAGAGGAGGCAATAGGCAACCCATAGAAGAAAGGAACTGCTGTCCTCGGGAACTGTAAATTAAATTAAAGAAAGGGGCTCCAATACATGGAAGTAGAAATGGTCACAAATTCAGATTTTCCAATTCCGCAAAAATTCCGATTTGTGCCAATGCCAGTCACTGATTTCGCAGATTTTTGTTTGATTCCAATTTCTGAGGGCTTTTTCTGATTTTTTTTTTGCATTCTCTGATTGGCCAAATTCTTCCCAGCTGACTCTGAATTCTTGGATTGGTGCAATGCTTCTGAGTTCAATGATTGGGCTAAAATT
The DNA here is from genome assembly GCF_040937935.1 of Hyperolius riggenbachi. NCBI lineage: Eukaryota > Metazoa > Chordata > Amphibia > Anura > Hyperoliidae > Hyperolius > Hyperolius riggenbachi. The sequence continues at coordinate 186,282,132 of NC_090657.1, read as the reverse complement.
ACTGAGTTGAGGTAATGCAGGATTTCCATAGAAATCCAATCTCCGATCTGAAATTGGGAAATTAAATTTCTATGGAATCCGAATTAGCGTCTCTACATGGAAGTTATACATAGAAGAGGGGGCTGCACAAAGGATGGGAAGGCAGCAGCTAAGCAGGAAAAGGGAGCTAAACGAAAGTTTGCCTTGTGGTTGAATAATTATAAATCCAGCCTTGGAGATGACAGTTGTCACCATTGTGTCACTACCGCCATTCAGGGCTGCACTGAAAGTGGAACATGTTGAGGGTGAAACAGATGTGTCCCTTTAAGACAAGACAAATAACATTTATATTGTGCTTTTCTCCTGGCGGACTCAAAGCACCAGAGTTGCAGCCACTAGGGCGCACTCTATAGGCAGTAAGAGTGTTAGGGAGACTTGCCTACGGTCTCCTACTGAATAGGTGCTGGCTTACTGAACAGGCAGAGCTGAGATTCGAACCCTGGTCTCCTGTGTCAGAGGCAGAGCCCTTAACCATTACACCATCCAGCTACCAAATAAATGAAATCATGCCTAGCAAAGGATGGTTTCAATCCATCAACCGCTGGGTTATGGGCCCAGCACACTTCTGCTGTGCCACTCTGCAGTCTGCACCCAAGACTGGCTCCTCTCTTGCCTTTGCCTCGGCTTAGCACTAGATCCACCCATTCCTGCAGGATTAAATGATTAGATGGCCCAAAGAAGGTGACCCCCGTGCAACATGCTTAGCTATTTACTTCACTTCTTGCAGTTTGTGTGGAAGATTGGGCCAAAATCACATATGAGTAATGCACGCTAGGGATGGTGAGAAATGCCAATTTAGATTCCAACGATTTTCTGATTTCCTACAATGCAGATTACTGGTCCGCAGCTCTCCGAAATCCAATTACCGATTTCCAAGGAAAGTGGGGTTTTTTTTGTCATTTTGTTGTTTTTGTATTGGACCAATCAGAGGATGCAGAATTTTATAGCGGTGATCGGAATACCAAGGACATTTTTGACCAATCACAAGACTCAAAAATACTCAGTAGTATCTGAGTCTTGTGATTGATCTATAGTTAATCCGATTTTCGCGGAAAAATTCTGTATTCTCTGATTAGTGTATCGTTACCAAGTTCTATCATTGGGCTAAAATTACTGAATTGCGGTAATGCAGCATTTCCGCTGCCCTTTTTTCCAATTACCTCTACGGAAAGTCAATTTCCGATCAGAAAACTCGGAAATCATATTAATGCTTACCGCTGAGATTTTCTCACCATCCCTAAAGCAAGCATGAACTTGTGTATGGAGAAATACAGGCAGCGTCTTGAACTTGTCGTTGCCAACAAAGGCTTTTCTACCAAGTATTGGAGAAATTTTAGGAAGGGTGTTCACTTATTCCTTGCATCATTCTAGAGTACAGCACAGTCCCAGTTATGCAGAACTCAACTAACCAGAAGTCTCGACTCTCAACCAACCAGAACAAATCTTCGGCGGTACTCACAGTGGTGAAGGCCAATTTCATAGGCTTTTTGTAGGCTCTGCTTTGCTTTAAAGACTGCCCTCCATGGCCCTCCCAAGGTCAAGGATAATATACTTTCAATTATTGTATTTTAACAATTAATACAGAGTTCATGGTATGTATACAGAGTCAGGTATTGTACTGTATTAACTATGCCTATTTTTAACATTCAGTCTCATGCAACCAGAAATTATTATTATTATTTCTTATATAGTATTTATATAGCGCTGACATCTTCCGCAGTGCTGTACAGAGTATATATTGTCTTGTCACTTAACTGTCCCTCTGATGGGCTCACAATATAATCCCTACCATAGTCATATGGCTATGTATGCATCGTGTAGTGCACTCTAGGGACAATTTAGGGGGAAGCCAATTAACTTATCTGTATGTTTTTGGGATGTGGGATGAAACCGGAGTACCCGGAGGAAACCCACGCAGACACGGGGAGAACATACAAAATCCTTGCAGATGTTGACCTGGCTGGTATTTAAACCAAGGACCCAGCGTTGCAAGGAAAGAGCACTAACCACTACGCCACAGCACTGCCCAGAAAGCATACTTATCCGGCATCAGCCAATCCCCATGGGTGCCAGATAACAGGGACTTTGCTGTAATTTGGAAAATCTTGCAGCCTTGCACAAAAAACAAACTTATAGCTACCTGCAGTGTCTTGTCCTGTGAAGCTGTCCCGGAGAACCCGCATCACTCGACTTCTGGCAAGACCCCGCCTCCACTCTCTCCACCAAAAAAAACACCAAGCTATTTACTGCAGTTGAGCGACACGGGGGCTTCGGAACAGCTTGGTGGGACAAGACAAGAGCCTTTTTGGCTCTATATATATATGTATGGATTTAAGCATATATATGTAACGATCGGTAAAGCACAGAGAGTGTGACGAACATTACGGAAAAGCCGTGCGCTAGCGCCATCGACTTTCGCATAATCGTGCACAGTTCCTGTCAGTCTTGGGTAAGTGCACAACAGATGTCAATTTCTCTCTCTCTTACTGAGTACAGTAACCTTCCCCCCACATCCTGTTCAGGTCAGGAAAGAATTCACACGTGGCCAGACCACCTGGACAGCAGACATTTGGTCACATAGCTCATGTTCCACCAAACCAGCTCAAACTGGTTGAGACTCACATTTCCCTCCAAGCTCATAGCTTCACACAATGAGAACCTTTACTTTATTAATAATTCAAGATGGGTTTGGCACAGAAAGACAACAAACACATTTCCTGATACCCAGAAATCAGTTCTATAATTCACATGAATTATCATTCTCTAGCTATCAGGAATCAATTGAGAAACCGCTTTATCCGGCATGCGTAGAGCAAATTCGTTAGACTAGGCGTGTATAGTCTCATTTAATACAGAGTCGCATGCTGCTTATGAATATGGTCTCGGATCTGCGATGCACCCATCTGGGGCGGAATTACACAAATTATTAATAATTGGTACATTCCTTGCTCCAAGTCTGTGGGTGGTAACCGGACTGCTAGGAGGTAACCCTGCCTCAAACACACCTATTTTCCAGGTAGTGACCGCCCCAAAACTCTGGTCAGTAAAAAGCGTTTGCAAGGAACTCCACCCAGTTCTTCAATTTACATCGACTAGGGAAGTCCAGACATGTGCTCACGGAAGAACCGGGCGCATGTTGTGTACAAAGGACTTTTAAGCTGAATGCCTACGTTTAAACTGGACTATTTTCTTCATGCTTCAAATGGACTGCTCAGCTAACTAAGTAAGAACTTTCTGTTTTATTCCTTTTATTTTTAAGCTCTGTGTTTTATATGTTAATAGGTGTATATAACTGTATGTAATGCATTTGTGTTATTAAACGTTTAAAAATCGTTTAGCGGTTATGACCTGTTGCTGAACATACACAATCGTACCTATTCTCCTGAACTCGCTACCCTGTGTTTAATAGAAGTATACATTTATAACCCGTATGCGAGAACCCGGCCCAGACATAACGATCTGGCCCAGATTCTTGTATACTGCTAGGGGTTACTAAAGTGTTCTCGAAGTCCTAGTAAAATTACAGTAGCGGGCTGTGTAACTCGCTTGGTGGCAGATCTTTGAATTGTATATGTGTGTGGAGTGATTCGGTTGGTATCAGAACGCTCCCTTCGCGAGTCAGTTCATCAAATTGCGAATGCGGGTTACCCTTCGTGATGAACAAATGACCGTGTAAGAGGATTTCTGACGCTGATCGATTTACCCCACCCGCAGACCGGCTCGCGGTCTGTGACATTTGTTTGGCAGCTTTTTGGGATTTGTGTATGTTCAGAACATCAACGGCAACGTTATTTGATTAACCTGCCAGAACAGATCAAAAATCTGTGGTTGATAACCGGTGCATTACCATTTATATAGACTAAACGTGTAGCACAGAGTTCCCCCCCAATCTCTTTTCCTATCCTATCTTTTATTTGGCAAAAATGGCTGCAGCAAGATACAAGAAAATGGCAGTGGCAGACCTAGTGAACTTGTGTGAAGAAAAAGGCATTGTGACTTATAGAAAAAAGAAAGCGCAATTGATTGAGGACTTGTTGCGACTGAATACCCAGCCGGAGCAGATGCTGGGAGAGCACACTCCTGGTTCAGACGGTGCTGTAACTGGGGCAGAGGAAAGTGAGCGGTTGGAGCAAAGCAACCCACTTCCAGACCCAGAGGAAAACGGGACCGCGTCTGAACCGGTCGCTGTAACTGCTGAGGAGCATGGTGGCCGGCAGGAGCCCGCCCATGCCAACCTGTTCTGTGTTCCTGATGCTGGAATGCAACCTGGATTACAAAGGCTGTTGGAGACAAATCCTGAGCTGTACATGCAGATTGTCAGAGAAAATGCTGACCGTGCAGAACGCCAGCGCCAGGCGGAAATGGAAGCCTCAGAACGCCAGGCGGAACGGGAAGCGGACCGTGCAGAGCGCCGGTGGCTTGCTGAGAAAGAGGCGGCAGAGAGAGAATCCGCCCGCCGACACGACCTTGAAATGGCCAAACTGCGAGCGCAAGGCCAAAATCCCTCGCAAAGTGCTCCGGAACCCCGGCCCACAGCAGGCCCGTTTGGGACTCCAAAATTTAAGTTCCCAGAAATGGAGAAGGGAACCGACCCGGACACTTATTTACACTCATTTGAAAAGACTTGCCGTCAGCATCATCTGCCCCAGGAGCAGTGGGCGAGATATCTGACACCCAACTTGCGGGACAAAGCGCTTGAGGCGTCTGTGGACTTACCCGCTGAGAAAGACAATGACTATGAGGCGATAAAAGCTGCAATTATCGCCAAATACCAGTTGACCCCAGAGGTCTATCGCAAAAAGTTTCGCTCCCTGCAGAAAGGCCACACCGACTCTTACACCGACCTGGAGAGTCGCCTGCTGACTGTGTTCAGGCAGTGGTCACGGGGCCTCAAAAAAGACTCTCACCAAGGTCTGGAGGACCTCATCGTGCAGGAGCAGTTGCTAAACTGCTGCACTCCAGAAGTCCGTCAGTTTGTCTTGGAGCGGAAGCCGGACTCCGCCAAAACTGCAGCAGAACTTGCAGACACTTTTGTGGCGACCCGTGTTCCGGACAGCCGCAAACCTCCAGTCCAGAGCTGGAAAGGGGGGAGACCTATGCAACCCAGCTCTCCTCCCCCTGCTAACCGTGGGAATCGGGTCCCACAGCCACAGAGGCCGGATGCTGCACCTGCTACTCATCCGCCTGATGCCACATATGTTCCGAAGTGTTACCACTGTGGACAGCGAGGACACCTCAAGTCTGCCTGCCCCGAGGTGAGGACGCCGTCTCCAGAGCCTAGCGCAGAAGTGGCTAGCGCATCCTCTACTGCACACGCCTACCTCGTCATGGGAGCAGCAAATCCTCGACTTTCCGGAAATCATCAAGTCGTGGAAGTTAATGACCAGATCGCTGTTGGTTTCCGTGACACAGGCGCAGAGCTTACCTTGGTTCGCTCTCATCTTGTAGCCAGGGAGAATTTCCTGCCTAATGAGCGTGTCACACTTTTGGGAGTTGGTGGCGCACACGCACGCATCGCCAAAGCTCGTGTTGTTCTCGATTGGGGAAGGGGCCGCCAGTCAAAAGTTGTGGGGGTGACAGATGACATCCCAGTGCCTGTGCTGTTGGGCACCGATCTTGGCACCCTACGATCCTTTTATGAACCTGTGATCAACACCCCGGATTGCCAGTCTGGACCCACTCAGGTACTGTACAAGCTTGGGGTGGGACAGAGGGAGGCAGCCAGGGTAATGGTACCTAGCCCTCCTAGGGAAGGAGGGAAGGAAGCGGTACCTGTTTCTAATGGACAGCTGTCTAGTCACGGTTTGTCTGACTCTAAACCTGTCACTGTTGTTCCAGATACCTGTGTACATGTGAAAAATGAACGTAACTGTGATGTTAATGTTGTACCAGATGTTGCTAATAGCTTTCATGCTGAATCTCACAGTGCTAAAAATGATGTATGTTTAAATGTGACAGTCTCTAATCTAAGAGGTAACAGTCTTGTTTTGCCTGGGTCATATCCGTCCAGGGCAGTGGAAGCAGGCCAGGTGTCAGAGCAGGCAGCTGGGGGCCTAGACCTCCCCTCCTGCTATGACAGCCAGAGTGCTCCACCATTGTCTGCTGTTAACAAACAGCTGGTGGAGACAGGCCGTTCCTTCCCTGTCTCACCCTTGCATGTCTTCCCCTTGCAGAAGCAACCCAGTGCAAAACTGCCCACAGGTCCACCCTCTATCCTTCCTGGAGAAGGGGCAAGAATCGCCACCCAGGTGAAGGCAAATTCGTTTTTAAAATTGTGCTCTAATGTTCACCTAGGTTGTGCTGACCAAAATGTTGTGCCAAGGTGTAGTCAGTTAGAGCAGGGGTATGCTACGCTGCTTCCAGATTCGCAGGCTGACACCCGAGAGTCAGGAAGTGACCCGGATGTCAGCCAACGACTCTCTCCCTTACAGGAAGCGCTATGCAAACCCAGCCAGGCCTTTAGAGGTAAGCCTGTTGGTGTGCATCGCACCGTCCGCAAAGCGGACACTGGGACACACCGGACCATGAGGCCTTATGCTTCTGGTGAGTTGTCTAACGGGCAGTCAGATAAGAAGTCGAGAACCCGGTCAGTAGCTAAGCGCCGCGTAGAGCGGGTCATGCAGACCCACTCTGTGCGTCCGGCTGGTAGGAGGGAGATGTGACGAACATTACGGAAAAGCCGTGCGCTAGCGCCATCGACTTTCGCATAATCGTGCACAGTTCCTGTCAGTCTTGGGTAAGTGCACAACAGATGTCAATTTCTCTCTCTCTTACTGAGTACAGTAACCTTCCCCCCACATCCTGTTCAGGTCAGGAAAGAATTCACACGTGGCCAGACCACCTGGACAGCAGACATTTGGTCACATAGCTCATGTTCCACCAAACCAGCTCAAACTGGTTGAGACTCACATTTCCCTCCAAGCTCATAGCTTCACACAATGAGAACCTTTACTTTATTAATAATTCAAGATGGGTTTGGCACAGAAAGACAACAAACACATTTCCTGATACCCAGAAATCAGTTCTATAATTCACATGAATTATCATTCTCTAGCTATCAGGAATCAATTGAGAAACCGCTTTATCCGGCATGCGTAGAGCAAATTCGTTAGACTAGGCGTGTATAGTCTCATTTAATACAGAGTCGCATGCTGCTTATGAATATGGTCTCGGATCTGCGATGCACCCATCTGGGGCGGAATTACACAAATTATTAATAATTGGTACATTCCTTGCTCCAAGTCTGTGGGTGGTAACCGGACTGCTAGGAGGTAACCCTGCCTCAAACACACCTATTTTCCAGGTAGTGACCGCCCCAAAACTCTGGTCAGTAAAAAGCGTTTGCAAGGAACTCCACCCAGTTCTTCAATTTACATCGACTAGGGAAGTCCAGACATGTGCTCACGGAAGAACCGGGCGCATGTTGTGTACAAAGGACTTTTAAGCTGAATGCCTACGTTTAAACTGGACTATTTTCTTCATGCTTCAAATGGACTGCTCAGCTAACTAAGTAAGAACTTTCTGTTTTATTCCTTTTATTTTTAAGCTCTGTGTTTTATATGTTAATAGGTGTATATAACTGTATGTAATGCATTTGTGTTATTAAACGTTTAAAAATCGTTTAGCGGTTATGACCTGTTGCTGAACATACACAATCGTACCTATTCTCCTGAACTCGCTACCCTGTGTTTAATAGAAGTATACATTTATAACCCGTATGCGAGAACCCGGCCCAGACATAACGATCTGGCCCAGATTCTTGTATACTGCTAGGGGTTACTAAAGTGTTCTCGAAGTCCTAGTAAAATTACAGTAGCGGGCTGTGTAACTCGCTTGGTGGCAGATCTTTGAATTGTATATGTGTGTGGAGTGATTCGGTTGGTATCAGAACGCTCCCTTCGCGAGTCAGTTCATCAAATTGCGAATGAGGGTTACCCTTCGTGATGAACAAATGACCGTGTAAGAGGATTTCTGACGCTGATCGATTTACCCCACCCGCAGACCGGCTCGCGGTCTGTGACAGAGAGGATCTGATTACCAGTGATCTGCAGAATCAATGGGAATACAGATGTATACCAGATTATACGTGATCTGCAGTATCACTGATAATCCGATATACTAGCTAACCTCTGTTCACCTGAGTAGAGTGTAGTGTTTTGGTGTAACAGTAACACTTAGAGGACAGGGCCTCAGTACAGTAAGGCGTACTGTACAGATTCCTTCCGCAAACCTGAGCTCTCCAAGGCGGGAGGAGTCAGGCTGCCAGCGGGAAGGATATACTGAAAGTAACCCTCTGGCGGAAGGGTCACTTAACAGAACGAGGAACCGCCTCTAACAGTAAGGTCGGTTCTCGAAGTCGGACAAGCCAGGTCGTACACACACGGACAGATAAAGTACAAGATCAGGAGGCAAAGGCGGAGTCAAAGTACAGGCAAGGTTCAGCAACGGGGTATCAGATATATCGGGGTACAAAATCAGGAGGCAGAAACAGAGTCAAGGAACGAGCCGGGGTTCGGCAACAGAGTATCAGAAATATCGAGGTACAAGATCAGAGTTCAGGAGGATAGTCAAAGCAGGCAAAAGTCATAACATATAATCACAATCAAACTAGTACTTTAGCTATCAACAGAATCTAGCTAAGTGTAGGATTACAGCTCCAGCTGGTCCCGGCACACTTGCGGATCTGACTACGGATCTGGGTGCTCCCACATATGTGATCGCACGCCAGACAAAGAGCAAGTGAACAACATTGCTGGTCCAATGAGAGCAGTGGAATTTGTCAGCTGACCCAGCTGGTCAGCCGACACCCTTCTAACTGCTATTTAAACTCTGCCTCTGTGCTCGCGCGCGTGTAAGTCTGAATCCTGGTGGACTATCAGTCCCAACCACACCAGTACTGTCATGCAATGTATCTAGTGCGGGGGCCGCCTCCGATGCGGATTCCGCCGTTACCAATGCGGATTCCGCCGCACTGCCTATGCGGCATGCAGTGTTTTTTCCGCGTTGTGACGCCATGCTGGACGCGGAAACAGCCGCCTCACCTCGAGAGACGGCGGCCTTTCCGCGTTTCCTTACAGTACCCCCCCCCCCCCCCCCCGAGGAGTGGACTCCGGACAACTCCTACCAGGTTTCTCGGGGTGTAAGGCATGAAACTCCCTCACCAACTCATCCGCATGCATACGGTTCCCAGGTACCCATCGCCTCTCCTCGATGCCATACCCTTTCCAATGTTCGAGGTACTGTACCGAGTTTTGTACCTTGCGAGAATCTAATATTTTTTCCACTTCATACTCAGGTTGGGCATCTACCAACACGGGAGGAGGAGGAGTGGGACCCACCTGGACTGCTGGTTTAAGAAGGGACACATGGAAGGACCTTACCCCCCGCATGCTGGTGGGAAGGTCGACGGTATACGTAACATTATTAATCTTTTTTACTACCGGAAATGGACCGACAAACCTGGGGCCCAATTTATCTGAGGGCTGTTTCAGGGCCAAATGACGTGTGGACACCCAAACCAAGTCTCCTGGCTGGAAGCTCCACTCTACTGAACGTTTCTTGTCAGCTTGACCCTTCTGAGTAAGAAACGCCTTTTGTAAACTATTTCTCACCGTACGCCAAATGTCCTTAAAAGACCTCTGCCAGGCCTCCAGAGCTGGAAACGGGGTGGAGGCCACTGGCAATGGTGAGAACTTGGGCAATCTACCAGACACAACCTGGAATGGAGAGAATCCGGTGGAGGAGCTTTTCAAATTGTTTTGTGCGAACTCCGCGAAGGGCAGAAACTTGACCCAGTCGCTCTGCGTCTCCGCAACATAGTACCTCAAAAATTGCTCCAATGACTGGTTGATTCTCTCCGTCTGCCCATTGGTCTGTGGGTGGTAGCCCGATGAGAATGACAGCTTCATGCCCATTTGTTGGCAGAATGCCCTCCAGAATCTAGAAATGAACTGGACTCCCCGATCCAACACTATGTTTTCCGGAATGCCGTGCAGCCGGAACACATGTGTAATAAACAGGTCAGCCAACTCCTGGGCCGAGGGGAGTCCTTTCAAGGGCACGAAATGGGCCATTTTGCTGAAGCGGTCGACTACCACCCAAATGACCGACATACCTTCTGATTTAGGAAGTTCACCCACAAAATCCATGGACAAATGAGTCCATGGCTCACTCGGGGTGGGTAAAGGCTGCAGGGTACCCACAGGTGCCAGCCGGGAGGGTTTACTCTTGGCACAAATCGCACATTCCCTCACGTATTCCTTGCAATCTGCTGCCAAGGACGGCCACCAGGCGCATCTGGCTACCAGATCCTGTGTTCTAGATGCCCCAGGATGCCCAGCATTTTTATGTGCATGGAACATCTCTAGAACCTGGAGACGGAACGGTAGCAGAATGAACAGCACCCCTGCGGGCTTCCCTTCCGGGATGTCTTGTTGAAAGGGAATTAACGTCCCCTTCCAATCCTCCCAAGTCTCAGTTGCGGCTAGTACCAACCTCTGGGGAATAATAGTCTCTGGAATGGAGGGCTGTGCTGTCTCTGACTCGAAGCACCGGGATAAAGCATCCGCCTTGACATTTTTGCTACCTGGGGTGTACGTAATAATGAAAGAGAACCTAGAGAAAAATAATGACCAACGAGCCTGACGAGGGCTCAACCTCTTAGCCCCCTCAATGTACTCTAGGTTCTTGTGGTCAGTGTAGACCGTGACCGTATGCTCCGCTCCCTCTAACCAATGTCGCCATTCCTCGAAAGCTAACTTAATGGCTAAAAGCTCTGTGTTGCCAATATCATAGTTCCTTTCCGCAGGGGAGAACCTATGGGAGAAGTAAGCACAGGGGTGCATTCTACCCTGCAAGCCAGATCGCTGAGACAGCACAGCCCCCACCCCGACCTCCGAGGCATCCACCTCAACAATAAATGGAAAAGATGTATCTACATGTCTGAGGATGGGTGCAGAACAAAATGGGCCCTTCAGGGTGGCAAAAGCCTGTAACGCCTCAGGAGACCAGTGAGTGGTATCTGCCCCTTTTTTGGTGAGACTGGTAAGTGGCGAAATGACCGTAGAGTAACCCTTTATGAACCTCCTATAATAGTTGGCGAAGCCAAGAAACCGCTGAAGAGATTTCAAGCCTACCGGCTGAGGCCATTCCAGAACAGCGGAGACCTTGGCAGGATCCATAGACAGGCCTGTGGTGGATATTATGTACCCCAGAAAAGCGACAGATGTTACTTCGAAGATACACTTTTCTATTTTTGCGTACAATAGGTTCTGCCTTAGCTTGTTCAAAACGAACCTCACATGGGTCCTATGTTCAGAGAGATTGTTGGAGAAAATAAGAATATCGTCTAGGTAGACTAGAACAAATCTCCCCAACACCTCTCTGAAGACCTCGTTGATGAGTTCTTGGAAAACGGCCGGGGCATTACATAACCCGAAGGGCATCACCAGGTACTCGTAATGCCCATCCGGTGTATTAAAGGCCGTTTTCCACTCATCGCCCTTTCTTATGCGTACCAGGTTGTACGCACCCCGTAAATCCAGCTTAGAAAAGATCTGGGCGACCGTGATCTGAGTGAATAAATCGTCTATCAGGGGTAGCGGATAGTGATTCTTTACTGTAATTTTGTTGAGACCGCGGTAATCGATGCAAGGCCGCTGGCCTCCGTCTTTCTTTTTTACGAAAAAGAAGCCTGCCCCAGCAGGCGACCGGGACGGGCGAATGAAACCTTTGGCCAGATTCTCCCTGATGTACTCTTGCATAGCCACTTTTTCGGGTCCCGATAAATTGTACAAATGACCCCGGGGGGGTACACAACCAGAACGGAGATCAATGGGACAATCGAAAGGGCGATGTGGAGGTAATTTATCGGCTGCTTTGGGGCAGAATACATCCGAATATTCAGCATACTGGTCTGGTACACCTTCCACCTGAACTCTGGTTTGCCCCAATGTTAACTTCCCCAAACACTGCTGAAAACAATGGGGAGACCAGGAGGTTAACTGGCCCGTGGCCCAATCTATTTGTGGTGAATGGATCTGCAACCACGGCATGCCTAGGATAATAGTGGAGGTTGACATGTGTAATACAAAAAATTGTAACTGTTCCCCATGCAATACCCCTATGGTGAGCTTCACCACCGGAGTCTGCGACAGAGCACGATTCCGTTGCAGAGGGGAATCGTCCACTGCTGTGACCTGAATGGGGGGTCTCACGGGAGTGAGCGGAAGACCCAACTCCTGAGCAAATTCGAAATTCATAAAATTAGCCGCTGAGCCAGAGTCAATAAAAGCTTCAGTGGATACAGATTTATCCTCCCATGTAACTGTACAAGGGAGAAGTAATTTTTTCTCTTTACGGGGTGAAATTTGTGTGCCCAGGGTGTCACCCCCCACTACTCCTAGGCAAACTCGTTTCCCGACCTGTTAGGGCAGTTTCGCACTCTATGCCCTGCTGTTGCACAATATAGGCACAGCTGTTCCGTCATCCTCCGCCTTCGCTCCACCTGGGTCAATTTCGATCGAAGAATCTGCATTGGTTCGGGTGGAGGCAAGGCCGGAGGGGATGAGACAGAGGGAGACGGTGTTACTAAGGGTGCAGCAGAAGGTGCCGCATAGGATGTCGCCCTTACACGGTGACTGCCTCGAATTTGCCTCTGATGGCGTAATCGACGGTCGACTTGGATGGCCGATGTGATGGCCTCATCGACTGTCCTGGGTTCGGGCAAAGTTAACATTAAATCGGAGACCTCCTCCGACAACCCAGACAAGAAGTAATCCATCAGGGCAAAATTATCAAATCTGGCAGTGACCGACCATCTGCGGAATTCTGCCGCGTAATCCTCGACTGAGCCTCTACCTTGCCGCAAAAGTTTGAGCTTGCGCTCAGAGGTAGCCGCAAGGTCAGGGTCGTCGTATATTACGGCCATGGCCTTAAAAAATTCCTCCACCGAAGTTAGAGCAGTATCAGTGGGAGACAGATTGTATGCCCAGGTCTGGGAATCACCGGTTAACAAAGTTTTAATAAATATGACCCGTTGGGTCTCAGTCCCCGAGGATCGGGGTCTCAGCTCGAAGTATGACAACACTCTACTCCTAAAATTCCGGAAGTCAGACCTGTGGCCGGAAAATTTATCAGGTACTGGCATACGTATGTCAGCACTAGGAGAGGATCTCACTGAATCAACTGACGTCTGGAGGGTTTGCACAGAGCCTGATAGGACATCAATCATAGTCTTGTGGCTACCCAGCACTTGGTTGATGTTTTCCACCGAAGTGGCAAGTGCGCCCAGACGGTCAGTGTGTGCGTCCATTTGCATTTTTGGTCTGGCGTTCTGTAACGATCGGTGAAGCACAGAGAGGATCTGATTACCAGTGATCTGCAGAATCAATGGGAATACAGATGTATACCAGATTATACGTGATCTGCAGTATCACTGATAATCCGATATACTAGCTAACCTCTGTTCACCTGAGTAGAGTGTAGTGTTTTGGTGTAACAGTAACACTTAGAGGACAGGGCCTCAGTACAGTAAGGCGTACTGTACAGATTCCTTCCGCAAACCTGAGCTCTCCAAGGCGGGAGGAGTCAGGCTGCCAGCGGGAAGGATATACTGGAAGTAACCCTCTGGCGGAAGGGTCACTTAACAGAACGAGGAACCGCCTCTAACAGTAAGGTCGGTTCTCGAGGTCGGACAAGCCAGGTCGTACACACACGGACAGATAAAGTACAAGATCAGGAGGCAAAGGCGGAGTCAAAGTACAGGCAAGGTTCAGCAACGGGGTATCAGATATATCGGGGTACAAAATCAGGAGGCAGAAACAGAGTCAAGGAACGAGCCGGGGTTCGGCAACAGAGTATCAGAAATATCGAGGTACAAGATCAGAGTTCAGGAGGATAGTCAAAGCAGGCAAAAGTCATAACATATAATCACAATCAAACTAGTACTTTAGCTATCAACAGAATCTAGCTAAGTGTAGGATTACAGCTCCAGCTGGTCCCGGCACACTTGCGGATCTGACTACGGATCTGGGTGCTCCCACATATGTGATCGCACGCCAGACAAAGAGCAAGTGAACAACCAGCAGTATATATACTCTAGGACCTTTCCAGGACCTCCCTAATTGCTGGTCCAATGAGAGCAGTGGAATTTGTCAGCTGACCCAGCTGGTCAGCCGACACCCTTCTAACTGCTATTTAAACTCTGCCTCTGTGCTCGCGCGCGTGTAAGTCTGAATCCTGGTGGACTATCAGTCCCAGCCACACCAGTACTGTCATGCAATGTATCTAGTGCGGGGGCCGCCTCCGATGCGGATTCCGCCGTTACCAATGCGGATTCCTCCGCACTGCCTATGCGGCATGCGGTGTTTTTTCCGCGTTGTGACGCCATGCTGGACGCGGAAACAGCCGCCTCACCTCCAGAGATGGCGGCCTTTCCGCGTTTCCTTACAATATATATGTATATCTTATGATGCTTTTATGATTATAGTGATTGGTGTTTAGCATTATGAATTTTCCTGACTATCGCCACTTGTATTTAAGGGCACATCTATAGACCTGAGGAAGCAGTGTTGATGGAGAAACGCGTTGTCATTATTGCCCTAATAAATTTTGAAAATTACCAATTACTGCCTACCAGTGAGTTTTACTACTATAAGGTAGGAATTCAAGCATTACAATTATTGTATAGATGATCAAAATAAGCAATATATGTCCACGGGCGCCTCCTACCCTTGTTCCAGTTTCTCACACCCCAGGTTGGGGAAGTGTACACTTGGAAGTTTTCCAGTGATCACCTTTTTGGAGTAGCGACCATCCATAATATTTGAAGCAAGGCCGAGTGGGGACGGTACTTCCTCACATGCGATAAAGGTGGTTGCTCTATCTGGCAACCTAATTTTGTGAGTATAATACATTTTAGTTTATATAATCCCAGTGTCCGTTGGATAATACACGATTGGGCTCCCGGTGTCCCTGTGTTCCTTTTTGTCTTCTATAAGAACCCATCAATGCATACACAATCAGGCAGAGGAGAGGTGGCCACTAACGGTCCATTTTCTAGCGAAAAATCGTTCGAGGGATCAGAAATTCTGATCGGACGAAAAATCGTTCACTACACCATCAACTAACCAATCATTGCTTCCTATCCACCATGACCAACAAGAAAATCCAAATTTTGGTTCGACAAAAATTAAATCGGGCAATTGTTTTTATAATCGTTCATTATCGATTGTGACCATCAACTGAGATTATTTACAACCAATCCGATCAGAATTTCTGATCTCTCTAACGATTTTTAGCTAGAAATTGGACCGTTAGTAGCCAGCTTAAGGGAGGAAACGACATCAGGATTGGCTTCAAAATAGACACAGTTCAAATGGAAAATCCAAAGAAGGATTTTCTCTTTTTTTACCTTTTTTTTTTTTCTAGAAAAATCACTAAAATCAAAATGTGGACAGTGCAATACATATATTATGTAAGTAGAGCAAGTATATATCTACTTATATATGTGTTTGTTTTTCTCAGATAGTATGGCTGACAGCGCCTCTTTAACAAACCTTGTAAGTTTGCTTTAAATCTGCAAATTCACACACTATTCATGCACAATTTTTTTTACATATTTCCTTGGGTGATCTACTGTACTGTGACCCCCAATTGGTTTTAAGCTGACCTGGCATTTGGATTACTATCTATATAATCCGAGGACCAGGAGATTTGAGCCCTGCTTTTCTTTTGCCTAATGTGGTTAAATATAGTATAATTAGCCGTTTTACTTCATGCATATTTATGATGAAAAAAATGGTACATTTGTATAGATTATTTTTAGTTGCGCGTCCCTGAACTTTAAATGCACTCAGCTATACTAATGCGTCAGGCGTACACAGAATGTCACATAGAATGGTGAACATTCCCCGCTTTCCATTTTTTCTGCGTATTATTCACCAGCAAGCCTTAGAATCCTGTTCTGTAGTGAACCAAATCCTCTTAAAGCGGACCTGAACTTCCTCTCTGCTCTAAAAGGTAAGGAACAGCATAAGAACGTTTAAAAAAAAACATTTATTTTGCTACAGCTGATACAAATCCTGCAATAAATTAGCAGTGTGTCTACTTCCTGCTTTCACGGAAGCAGACATAGGGTTGACATCCTGGGTTTAAAAATTAGCTGGTCTGCTGAGGCAGAGGACTTTCTTGAGCGGACACAGATAATAGGTCAAATTGCAGTGGTGATTAGTCACAGGTGAAGGGTAAGTAGACAGGCTAAATTATCTAAATACATATAGGGTGCATTTATTTATTTTTTCCTTCTGTCTTGTGCAAGAGTGCAGGTCCACTTTAAAACTAAAGCGGTTTCTCTCTCGAATGGGCAGTACACCAGAGACAGAAAAGGCAGACATAGGTTGTCAGTAATTTGGGCACCATTCGATGCTGATAGGGCTTACCCGCTACTTCTATCTAGCACAACCCCGACATCTAACATCTATCCAAATGCCTAATACTAACCTCCTCTCCCTGTAACTTGTTCACCAGTTGTGACATTGCCCTCCAATTCTTGTTCCCTTTGCCGCAGAGAAACATTCAGGCCTTCAGCACTGCAGGCAAAGTAACATTCTGGATTGGTTGGTGAGTCCACACACAGAATACAATTTTGATTGTATGTATAATCGATACAATCTGCTATTGTGTGTACAGATAAGGTAAGCTGCCACCAAATTGCATTAAGGTAGCCATACACTGGTCGATTTGCCATCAGATTCGACCAACAGATAGATCCCTCTCTGATCGAATTTACTGCAAACAGATTGTGAACCGATTTCAGCCTGAAACCATTCACAATCTGTTGTGGTGGTACTGCTGCTGCCGCCGCTCCCCTCCCCCGCCGCATACATTACCTGCTCCGCCGGCGCAAGTCCTCCCGGTCACCGCTGCTCTGTCTCCGCTCTGGTCTCCAGGTCCAACATGCTTTACTTCTTCCTGCCCGGCAGGAAGTTTAAACAGTAGAGCGCCCTCTACTGTTTAAACTTCCTGCCGGGCCGGAGGAACTGAAGCATGCCGGAGACCAGCGCGGACACGGAGCAGCGGTGACCTGGGGTAGTCGCGCCGGCGGAGCAGGTAATGTATTGCCGCTCTATTGCGTCGGTCGTCCGGCAATCGAACGCCGCTAGCGACCAGCTCCCTACCCGCGGGCGTTCGACGGTAATTTTCCGCATGGAGCGATTGACAGGATCGGACGAAATGGATCGAAATTCGGCGTGTAGCGCGAACGATTGGCAGCAGATTCGATCCCAGTGATCGAATCTGCTGTCGAAACGGCGGCAAATCGGGCCAGTGTATGGCCAGCTTTAGCGTGGGAATTTTCTCTGTAGCTAGCAATGTAATAGAAAGGGTTATTTCAACATCCTCTCTAGATAGAACAACAAAACAGTTACGGTAATGTTCTCCCCGATAGGCAGGATTCTTTGCAGAGGATATTCAGAACAAACACTTAAGGTGGTCACACACAATACAATAAAATGATCCGATTTTACAGTAATTCGATAAAAACAATCGTATCTCTCGAAAAAATCGAAAGCTTTTTTTTCATTTGACTGAAAAATCCGATAGGATTTCCCGTTTTTTTTTTATTTAAATTGATCCGGAATGGCAGATATTTCTCTTCAATTTCTACTAAAGATTGTATGGTGTGTGTTGGATTGTTCATTTATTAATATACACACCCTAGCAATTTTCTCTGAGTTTCCAATCATTTTTATAATAATTGAAGAAAAAATTGAACATAGGTGTGTGGTACATTGGGCATATTTTTGAAATGTACCAATCAGTCAGAAAAATTGATTGCAATTCTTAAATTGAACAGATATTTAAAAAAATGTATGGTGTGTGGCCACCTTTAGACAAACTATTTTTAATTGTTTATTTTATAATAAAATAAATGCACAAGTGCAAATAAATGCACAATTAATTGTATACGTTTTATACATACCCGGGCTTCCTCCAGACCCATTCTGTCGGATCGCTCCCACGCCGCTGTTCTTAGCTTTCACCATCTTGTCAATCTCTGCCCTTCCGCCTCCCCCCGCATTGTCTCCCCCACCTCCTCCATTGTCTTGCCTCCCCACCTCTATAAGCTTCCTCCAATTGGAAGCTAAGCTGCAACCTAGGAAGCACTTCCTGGGTCACGGCTAAGCTTCCGATTGGAGGAAGCTGAAATAGGCGGGGAGCAATGCAATGGAGGAGGCGGGGGAGACAATGTGAGGGGAGGCGGAGGTGCAGAGATTGACAAATGCCAGGTAAATAACAGGCTAGCGACAAGAAGATTGTCGTTAGCCTGGCGCTATTTTCAGCGGGCGGGGGACAGCAGAGTCCGGGGGAAGGGGGACTAGCAGCACACAGTAAGGACACTGAGGAATGTCATTATACAGAGAACATGCCTCTGTGTCCTATTATCTTTAGGGTTCTCGTTAGATGTAAAAAAAAAGTTCTGTGGTTAATAGACCAAAGATAGAAGCCCAGGTGCAACTGGGCTAGCAAATCCATGATGGTATGGATTGGCATTATAGGAGCCTTGACAGGCTTTGTGCCCAGACATTTAACCCACCCTTTGCTAGGGATGCAAACAAGTTTCATGAGTGGCACATCTTACCCGAGGGGTGGGTGCATAAACCTGAGGTGCTAAGCCAAGTCACCCAATGTCAACCAATCACATATACTGTAGATCCGGGTTAACACACCAAACTTGAAAAATGCAGTATTCTATTTTATTGCATCATCAGCACACACTTGACAATTGTTTCGGGGGGGCGCGGAGGGTCCCCTTATTCAAAAAAGTGCAGACAAACAATTTCACCATAATGTGCAGTCAACATATACCATACTAGTGGATATCCACCCATGACAATCAGGGAAGGAACAATCGCTCTTCCTCCTTCATGCATCATATGTAAACAGTAGTAATAAATGCCATCATTTATTACATATCAGGATGGCTCCTGCTGTGCAGCACAGTGCCCAGACTATGGTGCTACCAAGCAAAGGAGCCTGATCAGTGTGTAATGCCCACCGATGCCACTTACCCCTGCCCGTCCATCAATTCAGATATAAGTGGGGACATGTCACCATTTCAAACTGATAGGTGCAGCAGCTGGTGCCATTCCGATCCGACCGTTAGCGAGCACTGCCAGCGCTCTATAGCTCATCAGCTTTCTTGTCAAGTCACATCTGGAAAGCCGCGTCACTACCCCTGTGTGCATTGCCATGGGGACTCTTGCCAGGCACTGCTGCCTATCAGCGATTTGCTGGGCAAACAGCATCATGACATGGGCGTATCACCCACATCAGCCACTCAGGACTCTCTGGGCAGCGGGCGGAAACCAAGCGGGGTTTGGTCTGGCTGACAGCATTGTTGTTTGCTAGGGATAGAAATTTTAAGGAGAGATGATCCGACCTCTAGCAACCTGACCTCAGGCTGGGTTCAGCCCCTTGACTCAGGAAAAGAGTTTTGGCATTCAATCTTAGATTATGCCATAACTCTTGGATGTCCGGCAGATGATATAATAAGCAACAATTTAGGCTCTGCTATAATTTGCTGAAATTTTGGATACCAATCATGCCTGGTCTACCAAATGCCCTGTCTAGGGGTTCAATAACTCAGGCTGTAGATCAGCTAGAAGAATCATTAACCTCTTCAAATGTGTATTGACCTAGGCATATTATTCACTGTCTGCTTGGCCATGCTACTTCAAAATATTCCTCAAATGATGTCACAATGCTGAATTAAATATAGTAGGGGTAAATTACAGGCCATTCTATAAACACACTTTCTTTTTGTAAGCAAAACTCAACTCAAATGGGTAAGCCTTAGTGCATGTATATTCATACGAGGTGCGCATCTGGCGCAGGCGAATCTGTCACACCACACCAATGCCTACGCTAACTATTCTGGTATCCAATCAACAAGTGATCGTCGATCTAGTTGATGATAAGCTACTATTTGCCGAACTACTAGCCGTTCAGCAAATGATAGCTCACCGAGTAATATTTGGCGAACTGGTAATCAAACTACTGATCAAATAGTACTGCTCAAACTGATCAAATTGTTACAGCCGAAACAGAATCCAATTAGCAATTATTTGCCAAAACGCTAGCCAAAATATAGCCAAACCATAACAGGCAATCCCCAATGCTCCACCTCGGCGCTGTATAGTTGCAATTTGACATTGCAGTTTATTGAGGACCTTTAAGAATGCAACCCCCAGAAGCATGCCCCCCCTTCCCACCAATTTCCATGGAAAACAAAAGTTTGCTTTCTTAAAACAGAAAGAATTTGATAATTCAGGTTGGAGTGAGCTTGAGATGTCTTCCAGTGCAACACTGCTGAATATATGCAAATTAACCATTGTTACCCATTTACAGTCTACCCATTTCCAGAAAGGGTTAAATTAAATAAAAACACATTGACGAAAAAAGTCCTTTATTAATTATAATTAACCAAAAATACTTACCTGAACCTTTAAAAAAAAGTTCCCACACCAATGTCCTCATGTTGATTGAAGATTCCCACGCACCCGACTCAACACAACGCCGCCAGCTCTAGCTATACTATGTATAGCTAGACCAAAAGCATCTTTACATTTCCCTCCAAGGCTCCCCATTGGTCTATTAACATGGGAAAAAAATTCCCTTGTTCCCACTATTCATCTTAACATACCCTGCAAATTTTGCGTTTGTAGCACGTATGGGGACTTTGCTATTACTCACTAAAGTCGGAGGGAGGATTCCGACTTGTGATTAAGGCTGTAGGCCATGATCACAGGTCGATTCGGATGAAATTACAGATGCATTCGAAATCGGAATCAGTGATTGCAGCTGATCACAAATTATAATTTTGAATCCATGATTGCTCAAAATGGCCCGTAATCACGGGTTACCTGTGATTCAGAGGTCATGATGAGCAACCCTGGCTAAATCGCTGAGAGCGGGTGAGTGAAGTGGCACTGCACATCTAGGGAGGGGGACATGGGGAGCGCAAGGAGGGGACATTAGGGGAGGGGAGCTGCCTCTTGCCGTCTTCCAATTGTTGCCACCACCAATTGTTGACTCATGTTGCTTTATGAAAAAAAAACGCCCGGCATAGCATTTCCATTAAAAATACCGCAGTAGTTTTTGCGATACAAAAAAAAAAATGCTAAAGTACTATCCATATAATCTTTTTTTCTTTTTAGTGAAGGTCTCATCCACCCACAACAAAATCCTTATTTATATCTTTTGTTCCACACAAGGAATGTTTGTCACATGACTTTTGCAGACTCTGAAACCGCCCACAGCGACTCATTAAGACGACCCTGAGGTAACCTGAGGAATAGAAACTGAATGTACGACGAGTAAAGTATATCTCATTAACTGAACACTGGAGGATGAATTTGGAGTGGGGTCAGGAGCTGGAGCAGATCTAATAAAGGTAAAATGGAAGTGGGTACAGTGCTTGCCTTTTGGCCAGTGAGCCCACACATCACGCTAAATAATAATTCTGTGAATTAAATAAAAGTATTGCAGATTATATAAAATGATGTAGAATTATTAACACTATGCAGGATAGTGACATTTTACAAAAGATTCTTCATAGCATGCCTATACGGGCAGACAGATGGCAGATGGAACCTTTTGTATATAAATGTAAGGTCATGCACCTTATACCTGCAAATGGTAGCACAACATATAAGATGCATGGCAAACAGCTGGGAAGGGGCATTGCTAGGGCCCTGGGAGATCTGTGGCACATCTGGGCATCAAGTAAAAATGGGTGTGGCCTTGTGTGGGATCAAATGTTCATGAACTTCGTAGCAGAGTAACCTAAGCAATGTTCACAGTGGTGCGTTGTGGCGTAATGAATGCTTTGTAACGCGGCTTGCCGCACTGCAATGCAACACGTGTGTCAGTGAGTGTCAGTGACAGTTATACAGCTACTGAGCTACTTACTGGGGACCCCCAGTGGATAGCAGCATGTGGTGGGCAGTCGCGGTCGCTGGCATGTTGCTCTCCAGCTGGGTCTCCTTGGTAACGAAATGGCACAGCAGCGCCCGCATGGTACCTGGGAGTGGCGTGGTCACACAGGCAGCACGCTGGTGCTGCTGCCATGCTCTCCACATACACACACATAGTGATCTAGCTTAGGTTCAGGGCTCAGAGAGGAAGACCACGCTGCTGCCGCCATCCATATCCGCTTCCGGGCACTGTGGCAGGCGACATGCGGGGAACCTCAGCAATAGGTTCTGGGTAGTGCCCCGTATAAATTACCCTAACAATGCCCCTGCAGCTGGCAACATCAGACTTGGAGAAGGACTTGGGAATACTGGTTGATAAGCAAAAAACCCGTATTCAATGCCAAGCAGTAGCAGCTAAAGGAAATACAATTCTGGGATGCATGAAACACAGAATAAAATCACAAGATGTTGGCATATAATTCACTTACATACTGGGATAATTTAGCTTGGAAAAACATTGCTAACGGGTGACCTTATTAACATGTATAAATACATACGCTACAAACGCTTGGCAGATGAGCTTTTCATCCCTAGGGTTGTACAAAGGACAAGGGGACATGATCTGCGTATGGAGGAAAAAAAAAATTTGCCATCTTTTTAGGACTGGGTTCGTGACATCAAAGAGTGATTAAAATCAGAATCAGAATGTGGATTACCAGTATTTTACTACAGGAAGTGACAAATTCTATATCTGCATTCAAAGGAGTCATGGATGCTCTCATTGCACTGAAGGGCATCCACAGCTATAATCACTGGGTAGTTCTCAGCAGAGTTGATCCAGAGATTTTATCTGACTGCCACCTGTAGTTGAAAAGGAATTGTTTCCCCTTAACCACTTCCCGACCGCCTAACGCACAGAGGCGGCCGGGAAGTGGACCCCGCAAGGACCGCCGTATAGACGAGAGGCGGCGGTCCTTGTAAGGGCATGGGCGGAGCGATCGCGTCATCCGTGACGCGATCCTCCGCCGGCGCCTCTCTCCGCTCACCCGCCGCAACATCCCGCCGGCCATACGGAAGCGCCGGCGGGATGTTAACCCCGCGATCGCCGCATACAAAGTGTATAATACACTTTGTAATGTTTACAAAGTGTATTATACAGGCTGCCTCCTGCCCTGGTGGTCCCAATGTCCGAGGGACCACCAGGGCAGGCTGCAGCCACCCTATGTCGCACCCAAGCACACTGATTTCTCCCCCCCCCTGCCCTAGATCGCCCACAGCACCCCTCAGACCCCCCCCTGCCCACCCCCAGGCCCCTGTTTGCACCCAATCACCCCCCTAAACACCCATCAATCACTCCCTGTCACTATCTGTAAACGCTATTTTTTTATCCCCCCCCCTGCCCCCTCCTGATCACCCCCCCACCCCTCAGATTCTCCCCAGACCCCCCCCCCTCCCTGTGTACTGTATGCATCTATCCCCCTGATCACCTGTCAATCACCTGTCAATCACCCATCAATCACCCATCAATCAGTCCCTGTCACTACCACCAATCAATCAGCCCCTAACCTGCCCCTTGCGGGCAATCTGATCACCCACCCACACCAATAGATCGCCCGCAGATCCGACGTCAGATCACCTCCCAAGTGCAGTGTTTACATCTGTTATCTACCCTAAACACCCACTAATTACCAATCAATCACCCATCAATCACCCCCTATCACCACCTGTCACTGTTACCCATCAGATCAGACCCTAATCTGCCCCTTGCGGGCACCCAATCACCCGCCTACACGCTCAGATTGCCCTCAGACCCCCCCCCTTATCAATTCGCCAGTGCAATATTTACATCTGTGCTTCCCTGTAATAACCCACTGATCACCTGTCAATCACTCATCAATCACCCCCTGTCACTGCCACCCATCAATCACCCCCTGGCACTGCCACCCATCAATCTGCCCCTTGCGGGCAATCCGATCACCCACCCACACCAATAGATCGCCCGCAGATCCGACGTCAGATCACCTCCCAAGTGCAGTGTTTACATCTGTTATCTACCCTAAACACCCACTAATTACCCATCAATCACCCCCTATCACCACCTGTCACTGTTACCCATCAGATCAGACCCTAATCTGCCCCTTGCGGGCACCCAATCACCCGCCTACACGTCTCAGATTGCCCTCAGACCCCCCCCTTATCAATTCGCCAGTGCATTAGTTACATCTGTTCTTCCCTGTAATAACCCACTGATAACCTGTCAATCACCTGTCAATCACCCATCAATCACCCCCTGTCACTGCCACCCATCAATCACCCCCTGGCACTGCCACCCATCAATCACCCCCTGTCACTGCCACTCATCAATCAGCCCCTAACCTGCTCCTTGCGGGCAATCTGATCACCCACCCACACCAATAGTTCGCCCGCAGATCCGACGTCAGATCACCTCCCAAGTGCAGTGTTTATATCTGTTCTCTACCCTAAACACCCACTAATTACCCATCAATCACCCCCTGTCACTGCTACCTATCAGATTAGACCCCTATCTGCCCCTAGGGCACTCAATCACCCGCCCACACCCTCAGAATGCCCTCAGACCCCAGCCCTGATCACCTCGCCAGTGCATTGCTTGCATCTATTCCCCCCTCTAATCACACCTTGGGACACCCATCAATCAGCTCCTGTCACCCCCTAGCACACCTACCCATCAGATCAGGCCCTAATTTGCCTCGTGTGGGCTCCTGATCACTCGGCCAAACCCTCAGACCCCCTTCCGATCACCTCCCCAGTGCATTGATTGCATCTATTTTCCCCTTTAACCACCCCCTGAGACACCCATCAATCACCTCCTGTCACCCCCCTAGCACTCCTATCCATCAGATCAGGCCCAATACAACCTGTCATCTAAAAGGCCACCCTGCATATGACCGGTTCCACAAAATTCGCCCCCTCATAGACCACCTGTCATCAAAATTTGCAGATACTTATACCCCTGAACAGTCCTTTTTAGACATTTGGTTTCCAGACTACTCACGGTTTTGGGCCCGTAAAATGCCAGGGCGGTATAGGAACCCCACAAACTGACCCCATTTTAGAAAAAAGACACCCTAATGTATTCTGTTAGGTGTATGACGAGTTCATAGAAGATTTTATTTTTTGTCAAAAGTTAGCGGAAATTGATTTTTGTTTTTTTTTCACAAAGTATCATTTTTCACTAACTTGTGACAAAAAATAAAATCTTCTATGAACTCGCCATACACTTAACGGAATACCTTGGGGTGTCTTCTTTCTAAAATGGGGTCACTTGTGGGGTTCCTATACTGCCCTGGCATTTTAGGGGCCCTAAACTGTGAGGAGTAGTCTTGAAACAAAAATGACCTGTGAAATCCTAAAGGTACTCATTGGACTTTGGGCCCCTTAGCGCAGTTAGGCTGCAAAAAAGTGCCAATCATGTGGTATCGCCGTACTCGGGAGAAGTAGTATAATGTGTTTTGGGGTGTATTTTTACACATACCCATGCTGGGTGGGAGAAATACCTCTGTAAATGACAATCTTTTGATTTTTTTACACACAATTGTCCATTTACAGAGTTATTTCTCCCACCCAGCATGGGTATGTGTAAAAATACACCCCAAAACACATTGTACTACTTCTCCCGAGTACGGCGATACCACATGTAGGTACTTTTTTGCACCCTAACTTGCTAAGGGGCCCAAAGTCCAATGAGTACCTTTAGGATTTCACAGGTCATTTTGAGAAATTTTGTTTCAAGACTACTCCTCACGGTTTAGGGCCCCTAAAATGCCAGGACAGTATTGGAACCCCCACAAATGACTCCATTTTAGAAAGAAGACACCCCAAGGTATTCTGTTAGTAGTACGGTGAGTTCATAGAAGATTTTATTTTTTGTCACAAGTTAGCGGAAATTGATTTTTATGTTTTTTTTTCACAAAGTGTCATTTTCCGCTAAATTGTGACAAAAAATAAAATCTTCTATGAACTCACCGTACTACTAACGGAATACCTTGGGGTGTCTTCTTTCTAAAATGGGGTCATTTGTGGGGTTCCTATACTGTCCTGGCATTTTAGGGGCCCTAAACCGTGAGGAGTAGTCTTGAAACGAAATTTCTCAAAATGACCTGTGAAATCCTAAAGGTACTCATTGGACTTTGGACCCCTTAGCGCAGTTAGGGTGCAAAAAAGTGCCACACATGTGGTATCGCCGTACTCAGGAGAAGTAGTATAATGTGTTTTGGGGTGTATTTTTACACATACCCATGCTGAGTGGGAGAAAGATCTCTGTAAATGGACAATTGTGTGTAAAAAAAATAAAAAAATTGTCATTTACAGAGATATTTCTCCCACCCAGCATCGGTATGTGTAAAAATACACCCCAAAACACATTATACTACTTCTCCTGAGTACGGCAATACCACATGTGTGGCACTTTTTTGCAGCCTAACTGCGCTAAGGGGCCCAAAGTCCAATGAGCACCTTTAGGCTTTACAGGGGTGCTTACAAATTAGCACCCCCCAAAATGCGAGGACAGTAAACACACCCCACAAATGACCCCATTTTGGAAAGTAGACACTTCAAGGTATTCAGAGAGGGGCATGGTGAGTCCGTGGCAGATTTCATTTTTTTTGTCGCAAGTTAGAAGAAATGGAAACTTTTGTTTTTTGTCATAAAGTGTCATTTTCCGCTTACTTGTGACAAAAATTAATATCTTCTATGAACTCACTATGCCTCTCAGTGAATACTTTGGGATGTCTTCTTTCCAAAATGGGGTCATTTGGGGGGGTATTTATACTATCCTGGAATTCTAGCCCCTCATGAAACATGTCAGGTGGTCAGAAAAGTCATGCGCTGCATGTATACAGAAATTTTACTTTATTTGAAAAATGTCAGCACAGAAAGTTAAAAAAAAAATCATTTTTTTGCCAAAATTCATGTCTTTTTTGATGAATATAATAAAAAGTAAAAATCGCAGGAGCCATCAAATAGCATCAAAAGAAAGCTTTATTAGTGACAAGAAAAGGAGCCAAAATTCATTTAGGTGGTAGGTTGTATGAGAGAGCAATAAACCGTGAAAGCTGCAGTGGTCTGAATGGAAAAAAAGTGGCCGGTCCTTAAGGGGGGTAAAGCCCTAGGTCCTCAAGTGGTTAAAGTAAACCTGAACTGACATTAAAAAAATGCATTTCTGAACTTACCTGGGGCACCAGAAGCGTTCTGGGCATGCACAATCCCAGACCCGTCGTTTGTAAAAATACAGCATGTGTACGCGCCTTTATGGTGCCTATACATGGTACAATTTTTTTTCATCCAATCTTACCATTTCTGTTTAGTATAAGGGTAAATTAAGTGAATATACTGAAAGGATAATTTAGGCAGTTATCTTATATTACATAGAAATAGTAAGATTGGATGAAAAAAATTGTACCATGTATGGGCACCATTACAGTAGCAACTGCCATTCAGGAAATGCTCATGAAACCAAGAAAACCCTGAGAGTCCATCTCCATGAGGAGATGGACTAGCCCAAAACTGGTTCGGTCACATTTTAAGGCCTCTTGCACACTGCAAGCGATTCTGATTCAGATTCCGCTTTTTAATCAGTTTTTACATCCGATTCAGATTCCGATTTGCAGTTTGCTCCCTGCACACTGCAAATCGGAATCTGAATCGGATGTAAAAACTGATTAAAAAGCGGAATCTGAATCAGAATCGCTTGCAGTGTGCAAGAGGCCTAACTGCGTACTTTTTTTGCCGGAGTGATCTTTAAATAGACTAGAAGTCCTCTAAATACTCCAGTCCCACATCCCAGAAACAGAATAATAGGTCCCTGTAAACCGCCAGCAAATTCTGTAATTTAAACACATTTTAAAAATAACACACCTACATCTATAATGGCTTTATTAAGATCTTACACATCATGACATTTAGAGTCTATTGCAACATGGATTACATTTATTATTTCCCAAAGAAAACTTGTTTGCAAATGGAAATATAATTATTCAAATGTCAGTGTAAAAATATAGCTTCATCCTACCTTTTAGTTTCAGTGAGAAACTTGGTGATAATAAACTTCATTATTTTATTCATGTCTGGAGACTATACACCATTGTGGTTATTGAGGCCCCTCAGTGTCCCAACACATCTAGCCAGAACAGCCATGGTATTGCCCCAGTGTCCTTACATATCCTCCGGTGTGGTCATCATATTGTCCCAGTGTCCCCACATAGATCCCTGGGTAGACATTTGATCTTCTTAGTGTAACACCCACCCACTACCCTCCGCCGGGGCCATCACATCACCCACTAATTTTGTCACAAATTTTCCTCCAATGGGGTAAATTTGTCTGCTTCCCGCCAAGGTCAGTTGTAAAGTTTTTGGTGCCTGATTCTAGTTCACGTAAGCATCACTCCCTTCAGACAAGAAATGGGCCTAGTTTCCCCCTACTAGGAAAAAGTGTACCAAGAACCTGTCTACCCACACGAGGAAAAAAGTGCACCCAGTAACCATCTCCCACTAGCGGGAAAGAAGTGTGGCCAGTGACTGTCTGTCCTCCCTTGGAAAGTAGTGCAGCCAGTATCTGTCTCCCCCACTAGGAAAGAAGTGTGACTAGTGGTTCAGTCTCGTGTCCCTCCTCCTCATCTCAATATGCAGGGCGGAGCTTAATTCTCTGATCCATCACCATGTCTCCCTATAAGCTTCAGATGTCACATGCCATACATCAGGAGCCTACGAACAGACTCTGCCACACAGTGGTAGGCTGCAGTGCTGAAGAAGAGCAGAATCTGGTTGTGGACCAGGTAACAGTGTCCACTGTGGCTGCTGCATATTAAGATGTCGCTGGTGCTGCCCCGCTAAATTTTGCCACCTGAATCAAATGATTCAGGTGCTTTCTTATAGGTCCGGCGCTGCCTCGTGCCGCTTCATGGGTAGAGCAAAACAGGGAAGTGGCTGATTGGTACAGCTTCCTGTTCTGGCACAAAACCTCCACCGATCCACATACCAGTGTCATAGTGTTCATTACAACTGCGGAAAAGTGTAGTGTGTTGAAAAAGTTAACTATGATAGTCAGGAAGGGGCGAATCTACCATGAAGCCATCTGAATCATGTGATTTAGCAGTAAAATCTAGGGGGCAGCATTTGGACAAACAGTTTGGGCCACCTGGCGCCTGCTTCCTCTCCGTTCTCCCACCCACCTTCCTGGCACACACACTACCCACCTCATTCCCAAATCCCCATCCTCATTCGACCGGTGGCATCTGCCACGATCAATCAGGCGGGGGTTCTGGCACCAAACCGGCCAGTCACAGTTGCCCCCTTCTCTTTTTGCTAACTGGTGATGATGGTCTCGAGGGCGGGACCGGAGCACCATCATTGGGCCAATCACTGCACTCAATCAGTAGCAGTGACATCTGATAGGTCCATGCTACCAAAGTTTGCTTCAGGCAGCAGAAAGTCTAGAACACGCTCCATAGTCTCTATGCAGAAGAAGACTCCTGATAGAGGGTCAGCATGGCAACATCTTCTCATCACATATCTGCTATCAACAAGCCACGGTTCTCTCTGATTTCGAATACAAGATGAAGGTAAGTGCCTGACCTCAAAAATAAAGAGCTGTGCACAGCAACTTGGAGGCATATTTATTCATAAATGTCATGCAAGTAAGGAAATACTCCCATTCTTCTACAAAGTTTTGCAAGGGCCTCTTTGAACTTTAAAGTAAGCTGAAGAGAGTTTGTGTAAGTTCATGAACTTCAGAAGCTTCTTAGAATAGAATAATGATAAAACTCTGACATCGCTGATAAAATATGACAGATAATAAGAGCCTAAAAAGCTTTTCTGAAAAGAACAGATTATATAAGTAATTAAGCTGTAATTGCTGTAATGAAAGGAAGAGGGGAAACTTCTCTCCTTACAGAATGTTTTGCCACAGTCTTCACATACATTTTGCTGTCCTTTATTTTTTTAATATTTTTTAGCGATTTTCCCCAATGACGCTGAGTACAAGAAAATGATCACAGAAGCCGCCGGCAACTAGTAGATTGGAGTCTGTTACAGTGGCGTAGCAATAGAGGGTGCAGAAGTTGCGACCGCATCTAGACCTTTGGGCCAGAGGGGCCCCATGGGGCCCACCCTCATCTGCAGTATCAGCTCTTTGTGTTCAAGTAATGGGTAGCGCTCCACTTCAAATATGTTCACATAAATTCACCCGTCATATATGACATCTACAGCCCACTTTAGATGATATCACACTCACCCCGTCCGGTTGACCACTGTTAGATTGGTCGTAACTCGCTCGTGTGATATCCTGCACCGCCTGTGCTCTTTGCTGCTCCAATCGAGGTGCTAGTTCTTATTAGATCTTATTTTAAAATTATAGGGTATGAAATTAAAAAATAGTCTTTTTTTCTTCCTAAATGAAAGGAAAGGAAAGAAATTAGTGAAAACAAAAATCACTCCCAAAAAGCCTAATTTGTGGCCCAAAAAAAAACAACATATAGATCATTTTGGTGTGCTAAGTAGTTTTAAAGTTATTGGTGAATTAAAGAGAGGCACACTGACAGGTGAAAAATGCTGATCCGTTAGGATAATAACTCCTTAGTGGTGGTGTCAGAATAATTGCAAACCCATTGACTGCTTAGAACATCTACATAATGAAATAAATCATGCCAGCAGGGATCAGAGCCCACCAACAGAAATCTCTGTGTTTGGGCAGAAAAGGAGGGGGGTGGAATCACGGAAGCAGGAAATTTGGGCGCATGAGGCAGGTGGACAAAAAGGGGCGCCGCCATTCACTCCTATAATAAATATCGTTTAATGGGCGCCCAACAGGAAAAAAGGGCGCCGTAGAAAAATAACGTTTTACAAGCGGCGCCCGGAGACTTTTAATGTTTTATAATTGTTTCTCATGATTACACATTATTTAATGATTTATAATTTTTTAAACATTTTTAAACGAAAAACAGCACAATATTTTTTTTCAAACGTTACTAATGCTTATCACAGGGGGGTCTTAGGTTTAGGCACCACCAGGGGGGTCTTAGGTTTAGGCACCACCAGGGGGTCTTAGGTTTAGGCACCACCAGGGGGGTCTTAGGTTTAGGCACCACCAGGTGGTCTAGGGATTAGGGGTAGGTACAGGGAGGGTTCTGTGTGAGAGTAGGTTTAAGTATATACCCTCATGACAAACATATTTAAAAAAAGTCCCTAAAGTAACTATTTATGTATTTTAAAAAATGATGTGTTTATTTTGTTAACTATGGGGCAGGGGTGGAAGGGGTTATAAGTAGAAACACGGAAGTGTCAGTTTTCGTGTTTTTTTTCACTGCTGCAAGCTCTGGTTCATCATCACAGGCATGGTGATCGGGGTTGGTAACAGCTGTTTCCCATACCCAAATCACAGATTTCCCATACCCGAATCACAGAAGGAAGGGATTGCAACAGTGAGGCGAGCAGAAACAGCACCGGGATCGTGAACGGCGGCGGTAAGTATACAATACGCATACCTACACTCCTGATCTGCTATACAGGAGCGTAGATATGCGTACCAAGGATTCTGAAGTAGTTAAGCCGCCAGCAAGCAAAAAAAATAATTAAATACTTCTCAATTAAGTGCTGAAAAGTTATTTCAAACAGAAGATGAAAAAGTATCTCCTAGAAAAAGTGAATTGAATAAGGGCCATTGACTAATTTTGTTTGATTGAATCTAACATATAAACTATCAAAAATGTTGAGGGCCCCTTTTACACTTGTCTTGCAAGTGTGTGTTGCATGACCCTGTTTTACCGCAGGGTAACGCAATGACAATGCAAGACAATGGGGCCTAGTACACATACCACATTGTGTTGGAAATTCCCAATCGGGAATTACCGTCGGACTGCCGCGTTGACTGCAGTCATTTAAGTTAATGGGCGATGCAGGGATTTTAAATATGTTGGCGGGAGCGGTGTGGCACGCATGCGCAGATTGACCCAAGTAAAACGGGGAATCCCAGTGACGTACTTTCTGTCCAGCGAGGGACGATGATGAGCAAGTGGGGGGGAAGGGGGTTCGGCACTATGCATATGACCTTGTTGGAGCACTCTGCCATAGGGTCACATAAATGTGATGGGGAGGAGCATTGCATCACAATGCAATGGCTAGGTGTAAAACTGGCCTAAAAGTGTATGGTCGCCTTCAAAAATATTTCCCAGGTCTGACCTAGCTTCATTTTGCTCATATTCTTGCTTTAACGCACAACTGACACACTACTCATCTCAATCAGGCAGCAAAAGCAGATAGATGGTCAAGGGGGCAGTATGTCGGACTAAACTGAAATTTCTTGTTGTTCCAGACAACTGTTCATATTCACTATGTGCAGCAGAATAACTACAAATCTTCACTGTGGCTACTTATTACTTGGTTACCAATAAACACCATTTGCATCATATCTGGTGTCTCTTTCTTTTTATTAAAAACACAGTTCAAGTAAACTGCGGGAGCGCCTCTGGCGCTCACTTCTGCATTTAGACCCATTGAGTTATGCTCCTTTTTGCCTGATGAAGCGGGACCACACCTGCGAAACGCATTGCACTAAGTGGAGTTAAGGAAAAAATTTTGTTTTGATATATTGTGACTCAATTGAGTTTTATATTTTCTGGGGAGGTAAGTCCACCTGATCATCCCCCTCTTTTAGATGGTGTTTAAACGTTTTTATTCTACTCTGGCGCCTCTGTACACCAAGCCTTGATAAATTATTATATGTTTTCCCAGTATTACCTTTTTGGATACCTAGATCCTACTTGATACCCTTACAGAGATCTTTATTTAGGTTTATATGGCACTAACAGCCCCCCCCCCCCCGTGTAGCTCGCTCAATCCTTACTTTTCAAAGACATACTGGGGGGCTATCAGTCCCAAATCTATATAACTATTATTTAGCGGGCCAGATTAGACAAATTACAGCATGGTGGGAGAAGGGACCACACGCTAGATGGGCTCAAATAGAATTTCAATTACTTAAGCCATACCACCCAAGTGCTTTACTTTGGGGACTAGTGGGCAATAATAACCCCGTCCTTAAAATCTATTCTTCATTATCAGCTAACCTACATCTATGGTCTTCTCTAAGTAAACGTATATCTTTGTTCCACAAAACCTCTCCCTTTATCCCTATTTTTGGTAACCCTTTATACCCCCCCCCCCGGTTTGAATGTACCACTATCTTCTATTTGGAAACATAAAAACATACTTACTATCAGAGATCTATTAGATCCGCTCACCGGCAAGCTTTACTCCTTCGACACTCTAAA
Source organism: Hyperolius riggenbachi (assembly GCF_040937935.1). Taxonomy (NCBI): domain Eukaryota; kingdom Metazoa; phylum Chordata; class Amphibia; order Anura; family Hyperoliidae; genus Hyperolius; species Hyperolius riggenbachi. The sequence continues at coordinate 186,248,813 of NC_090657.1, read as the reverse complement.
GGAAAGGCCTGACCTATCCGACTCTTACTATCTACAATCTCATCAAATCCGCCACTTTGTTCACTCAATTTCTCCCTCACTAGCCTTTCCAGGTATGTCTGAACTTGAATCAATCTGGAGTGGAGGCCCTAAGCAAAAATGCCTCATATCAATGTTGTACACGTGGCTAAACGACCATAATACATAAAGTACTGGGATCAAGCATTTCAAACCGCTACAACCATGGAATTCTGGACAAAGATATGGCAAAATGCATCTAAATCATCCATCTGTGTTCAAACTAAAGAAAACATCTACAAAATAATGATGCTATGGTATAAAACCCCAGTCCGCTTGAACAAATGGATACCAGCTATCTCCTCAGCTTGCTGGAGAAATTGTGGGAACACCAGATCCTTGCACCATATAATGTGGGATTTCCCAGCAATCGAACAATTCTGGTCCGAGGTTTTGTTTTTTTATTAAACGCCTTAGTGATATAGAAGTACCATCAGATCCCTGAATTTGCCTGCTTGCCAAACCAATGCCAAAACTCAAAAGCCCTTCCCTAAGGGCGGGTTCCCATTGCAAAGTGATGCAAATGCGGCTACGTAGCCGCATCGCATCACTTCCGCCGCCGGCCGCATCACTTCTGCATCTCCCGATGCGGAAGTGTATTGGGGAGATGGGACACGGCTGCGGGCGTGCAAAAATCTGCAGCATGCTGCAGATTATCGGATCGCACCGCACCGCTCCGCTCACCATGCACGCAGTGGAAACTGTTCCACTGGCGTGCATGTGTTTCAGCACACATGCGGTGCGATGCGGCTATGTAGCCGCATCGCTCCGCTCCTAGTGGAAACGAGCCCTAAGACTTTTAAATCACTAACAGAAGCCCGCTGCCTTATATCCAAACATTGGAAAGACCCTCAACCTCCTTCCATCTCTGAACTTCAGAACAGATTAAAATATACCTATAATCTAGAATCCCTGACGGCAAAATGACAAGACAGAATGCATATATTCAACAAAATCTGGGGCGAGATTTCATTTTGCTAATCACTGATTACGACTCTTATGGTTAATTTCTCCTCATGACTGACCCCTCTTCTCTCTTCCCTTCCTTCCTACTTACCTCCTAGGTCTTTCCCTTTCTCTACCTCTGCTTACCCTTCTCTATCTGTTCTCTCACTCCACAGGTTTTGTGAGACGAGTTCTGGTTAACCCTGACAATTCTTAGTGGAACTTATGGTTGGCTACAATTGGTTCAGTTCAGGCCCACTTCCTGATATTGGATGGGCCTAATTTTTCTATAACAATGTAGGATGTTATTCCTCAGTTTATATTTGTAACGACTCAATTTATGGGTTTCAAAACAGCATAACCTGTATTGTTTACCGGAAACAGTTTGTATAATTGCTGAACCTTTCAAACGTCAATAAAAAAACAAAACAAAAACAAAAAAAACACACAGTTCAAGTGCCAGTGAGGCTCAAAACAGAATAAATTATTTGACATCAGCTAATCAAGGGGCTTCAGTGCTGATAAACGCAAGCTATGCTACTAGCACTACAGAGGAGTAAGGCCTGGTGCACACCACAGGAGTTTTTCTGAGCGTTTTGAGTTTTTAAATCTGCTGCTAATGTTATCCTATGTGTCTGTGCACACTGGAGCAATGAGGTTTTGTAAAAAACCCCATAGCATTACATTGGGAAGAGCTTTTAGAGGTTTCAAAACCTCTTCCCAATGTAATGCTATGGGGTTTTTTACAAAACCTCATTGCGCTAGTGTGCACAGACACATAGGATAACCTTAGCAGCAGATTTAAAAACTCAAAACGCTCAGAAAAACTCCTCTGGTGTGCACCAGGCCTAAGAAAATATTTGCGCTTTGAGCCAGGGCTTAGCATTTAAAGTACATTTAAAGAGACTCTGAAGCGAAAAATTGCTATTTTTACCAGGTAGTTTGCTTCAGTAGTCTCAGGAGATGTAAACCGCAGCATCCCCAAGTCAAAACGACTTGTTTATAATCTCCCCCCCCTCCCCCAAATCCCGGGGAAAACATCCACAACTTTCTTGGTCATGGATTTTGCTGCCCGGGGAGGCAGAGCTTTGAGCTGCAGCTCTGCCTGTAAAGACGTCAATCGCCGCACTGATCTCTGCCTCTCCGCACCCCTCTCTGTGAAAGAGTGAAAGGGGCGGGGAGAGGCGGCGAGTGACATCAGTAGAGACAGAGCTACAGCAGAAAGCTCTGCCTCTTTCAGGAAGCGCTGCCCAGACAGCCCTCGTTTTGGCTCGGGGATGCTTCGGTTTACATCTACTAAGAGTACTGAAGCGAACTACCAGGTAAAAATAGCAATTTTTGTTCGCTTCAGTCTCTCTTTAAAGTAAATGTATTGAAGATATAAGGAGGGCTGTCATGCGTGGCCACTTCTGAAAATGTTTGTTACCTGCCTATGACATGTTAATCCTCCAACTGCAAAATTTTCAGAAATTTTCTGAAATTGCAACTACTCACTAAATGTCTAAATACAAGACAGGGACTCTAACATCAACCTACAGGTCCCCACTCCAAGTGGACCTGAACTCAGAACGTCTTCTCTTCCCTAAAAGATTAGCAACAGTATAATAACTTTTAAAGAAAAACGTGCATTTGTTACAGCTGATAAAAATCCTGCAATAAATCTGCTTTGAGTCTACTTCCTGCTTTCATGGAAACAGACAAAGTGTTAAGCTCCCGTGTTTACATATTAGCAGTCATTAACTGTCACATTTTTTTTAAACAATGGTTTATGTTTGGAAACTATAGGGGAAGGGATTGGGTTAATAAGGTTTTAATAATAATTAAATGTATTTTTTTTTTTTTACCTTAATTATTACTTTTTGGCCACTAGAGCACTGTACACTCTCCTGGAAGGTACTAGGAAGTGTTTTTTTAACAACATTTTTTATTTTCACTTTTATGAATGGTCATGGCTCATGATTCAAGTCACATACATTCATTGTTAGGCACTTCATTTTGCTTGGGGAACACATGTTCCCCTTCACCAGTCATGTGCTCTGACCGCTAAATCACTGGACACATTCATGCATCCAAACTGATTTATGTAGCTTAAACTGGACACTTATATGTGTTCAGTTTAAAGAGGAACTTCAGCCTAAACAAACATACTGTCATTAAGTTACATTAGTTATGTTAATTAAAACAGATAAGTAAAATAATCTCTTACCCACCCTGTTTTAAAGGAACATGCAAAGGTTTGTGATTTCATGAGGGCAGCCATCTTTTTGGTTGAAAGGAGGTGACAGGGAGCAGGAGACACAATTCCAACTGTCCTGTGTGCTGATCACCCCTCCCAGTTGCTAGGCAACATGAACAACATAGGAAATCCCATCATGCTTTGCACAGCATAAGGGAAAAAAAGTCCGGGCAGTTTTCTTTGATGGGTGGAGCTTAGCTAAAAATTCAGCTAAAAATTATGCTTTGGTAAGAAAAACAAAGTTCTAATGCTGTGAAACTGTTAAAGAAACACCAAACCTTTTCAGTTCTGCTGAGTAGATTTTTAGTCTGGAGGTTCACTTTAAGTTAAGTTGTTAAATTTGCATAGAAGCAAGAAAAACTAGCATCTCATTGGCTGTCTGTAATTATCAGTGTACATGACATCCATGCACTTTGCACCGATGTGCACAGAAGCGCTTGTGCTGGTAATGAGCCCCAAGTGAGTAATGATTTATTATCGTAATTGTACAGTGGCAACATTTCATAAGCAGCTCCTGGCTACTGAATTCGATAGTTGGCCATTATCTGATCTGCAAATGCTATGAGATGAAGTGATGATAAAAACCTATATTAATACCGTGAGCTTTGCACGTCAGAGCTCATGAATAAATGACAACAGATTGCACTCCATTATCTCTCAAGGTCGTATCGCTTGTACTGCTGGAGAGCGTGAACGAGAGAAAACGAGTGGGCTACCATTGCCAACTGACTCCTGAAAATATTAGGCTTCTGGCTAAAGGTACATAAACATGTGTGGGGGGAAAAAGTCACTCAAGTTGAACTTCAATAATTTTTTCAAGTAATAGTTGAAGCCAGCGTACCAGAAATAAAAAAGTAGATGTTTGCCTCAGTTGTAGGAAGCCTCTTGATATTCCAGAGGCTTCCTGGGGTCTCCTGGTGCCCACTGTTCAATCTCTGGGTCCCTCTGAACACAATCTATGTTCTCGAGCCACAAAAGCATAGAACATGTTCAGAGGAACCTATCCGTCAGGGGCGGTGTGACGGATGGTTGCGTGGCCGCAGACGCGTCCTTGAACCACCCGTGAAGAAAATGCGATCGCAATCGATTCTCTGCATCGATTGCGATTAAGATTGATAAAATCTGGATTGGTTGTGTAGGAGCATCTGCAGTCAATCTGGGCTCTCTCTTCTTCTCAGCAGAGAGATAGCCTAAAGGTCCGTACACACGCCGGACTGGAGGCAACGACGAGTCCATCGTCACCTCCCGCTGGGTGGGCGTACCAGCGACAGTCCGGCGTGTGTACAGTCTATCGGCGGACTGATACGGCTGTTTCTGAGCGATCCGCCCGGCGGATCGCTCAGAAACAGCCATATCAGTCTGCAGACAGACTGTACACACACCGGACTGTCGCTGGAACGCCCACCCAGCGGGAGGTGACGACGGACCCGTCGTTGCCTCCAGTCCGGCGTGTGTACGGACCTTTAGCTTAACTGCAGGATGGCTCTTTTGATTTGCTAATGGACAGGCACAAACTATTGTGTTCAAGAGACTAGTGTGTATTTTTAATTACCTGGGGACAGAGGATGCTGCACTCTGGCAGAAGCTTCTTAGGTTGTCCGAGCAGATCTCACTCAGATGCTAATTAAGCACCAATACCAGCCTTCCTGGCCAGATACACCAGGTGTGAAACTCCCCCAGCAGCAAGCAGATGGCCAGTGTCCTGCCTTTGGAAAAGACAGGATGAGCTCACAGCTCACACCTCAAAGTGAATTGACTAGCAAATGGGGCTTCCTCCTGCTCTCCAGACAAAACGTCTCCATGGTTCAAAAGGGATAGGATGCATGTGATTTATGATTTCTGCTTATTAAAGGAAAACCGAGTGTCACCCAGAGGTGGGAGTAGCGTATTCGGATTTGCTAAAATTTGACCAACGTCGTGGTATACGAATCATAATCCTGCCTCATTCGGTTACGGAGTTATGGACCCCTCGGTAACCATACGCCCTAACACCAGCATCCAAGGTATCATATTAATCAGTAGGTTCTGGGGATATGTAATTATTATTTGTGTGCTTGCCACGTAGGTCAGCCTAGAGAAAATGTCAGGGTTATGGGGCTTGTGAAAGGCCCTGCCCAGATGTGATTACCATAGTCCAGCCCGGGGTCTGACTCTGAAAGCCCGCCTCTCAACGCAGCTCCATTAAAAGTAAATGAGCTGCCAGGGCAATTCAGTCCTCCCCTATATACCATCACCTGATCAAGCCAGCCAGAGGACCATGCGGCTGGCGGCCATTTTCCTGGACTGAAACAAAGGACATTTTCCATGTGCTCAGATTTTCCCAGAACGGACATATTTCCACGAACTAAGTATTTTCTCCCTTTTTATTTTCTATACTGTTTTATCATTTGTCTCTATAATTGTTGATTTTAATGATTTTCTGTATATATTAATTATTTATATTCCATTTTTAATAAAGCGACGCAATCGTCATTTTATTGATTCAGCTACCCTGCTATTCAGCCGCACAAACTGAACCTGGTCTCTGGAGAGACACTACTATGGTCGCTAGCTAGACACAATAAAGTGTGTTCAACCGTTTTTATTTGCAGGTCTAGACTTAGCCAGTCAGTGAGTTCATCTGTCTCATGGTAACAGAGGTGGTGGCAGTTATACCCTGAAATAGTTTGTAATTACCGTAACTCACAGGCTCCCTTCTAGTCGGTCTGCTGCCCAAATTCCAGCGGTTTCTGCACACCGCCTGCGACCACAGCTTGCATGGTCTGTGTGCTGAATCCGATTGGAAGGCAATTTGCATTCCGGCCACTAGGGGTCCTGTGACAGGCAGTTCTTCCATGAAGCAACGTGAATCACGTGTTGCAGGGCGGCAACAATTATAGGGTGGCTCTCCTCGCACTCCCCATCTCCCCCTCCCTAAAGGAGCTGTATCCATGGCTACAGCGGTGCTTCATGTGACCTATTACATAGTGACAGAGCGGGCGAGTGATGCGGCGCCGGTGCAGCATGTACCTGGCATCCTGGAGATCAGAGCTAGCAGTGCTGCTCGGATACCCCTTTTCAAAATCCGGATTGACCCGGATCGGGATGCCCAGGTATCTGATCCTGGTCGGATATCCGATTTCAAAAAATGTCCAATCCGATTCGGATATCTGACCCTAGTATTCGGGATATCTAGGCAAATTCGGATATCCGGATAGAAAAACTGGAAGTGGCCTTTAAATTGCTTTAAAAACGTTTTTTAGGGGATATGAGGCATGTAGCATCATTATTTTTTAAAGGGGAACACTAATTGATGATGTGGGGACTTAAAATTACACCCCCCTCCCCCCCCAAAAAATGGCTGTCAATGAACATCAGGCCTAGGTTCCAGACAGCGGTCGTGCAGCCCACATTGGGCTTGATTCACAAAGCGGTGCTAACCTACTTAGCACGTCTAAAGTCTTTAGACGTGCTAACCAGGGTGCTAAGTAGGTTAATCAATTGAGAAATCCGGTGCTAACCTACTTAGCACCCTGGTTAGCACGTCTAAAGACTTTAGACGTGCTAAGTAGGTTAGCACCGCTTTGTGAATCAAGCCCATTGTGTCCAAAGTCCAACCACACAACTGGGACATGACAGTTTTCAGCCATGACACCTCCAAGAAATTACGCAGCAATTGTGTTTTGGGTTAAATATAGGTGGTATCAGTGGCCTGTGGGCTGTGGCACCCTGGCGGTGGGAGCTGCACAGGCAGCAGGAGCAGGGCAATGCAGCAGCAGCAGCAGCAGGTGTAACGTGTGCCAGGAGCATGCCGAACGTGGCACTTGGCACGTGCCATGTGACACGCACCACGTGCCAAGTGACAGACAGCAGAGGAGAAGACACTAGTGCATACTAACTGTCATACTGGCACTGCTCACAGCACAGCAGTTCTGTAGAAAGCTAAGACAGTACTTCTACTCTAACAACTACTAGCACTCACTGCAGTACTACAGTACTAACTACACAATAACACAGTAATCCTATCCCCTTATCCCTAACCTAACCTTACTGTAGCTAGCTAAGGCTAATAGCTGGCCAGCAGGTAGCAGCTGGCCTGGTCTGTGCACAGCACACACACAGACAAATAGCAGCTGCAACAGCACTGGAGCATACACTCTGACTGTCACACTATGAAATCAATCTAATGAACAATATTACAATAGTGTAGTGATAGTAAAGGGGTTAATCACTGAACAGCTTTAGGTTTATAACTGTGTACAGCCCTTGCTAAGCCAGCAGCACTGGAGCATGTCTCTCAGTGAGCATTCTCAAGCAAGGGACGATAAGTCTCATCATGGAAGCCCTCATTATACAGGGGGGCTGGCCAGTGTTCCTTTCTGTGATTGGGTGCCAGGGCTTAGGCTGGGAGCCCTCTGATTGGCTCAATGAGGTCAGGTGGGGCTGGCCAGGGTTCCCCTCTGTGATTGGTTGCTAGGACTTCTGCTGGGGGCCCTCTGATTGGCTCCAGGACGTCATCTCCTTAGTTACAGTATTTCGGATCTGGATATCCACAATATCCATGGATATCCGCGTTATGCGCCCAAATATCCACAGATAGCTATCCGGATTTCTACAGAAATCTGGAATCCGGATCGGATAGCTGAAAAATTGACGGATATCAGGGTTACCCGAATATCCGGAATTCTGATGAGCAGCACTGAGAGCTAGCAGGGAGGAGATGCTGTCTTGGAGGAAGCAGAGGGAGGTAAGCATAGTGCCAGTGCCTGCTATGTACGGCCCGATATGTCTTTCCTCTCCGGTACGGCTTTGCACTCACACGTGTGGGGGGGGGGGGGGGGGGGGGACGTCATCCTCACAATGTATTGCTTCAGGTGGCAAAATGTCTAGAACCAGCCCAAGTGCATCCATACTGCGCATATGTAAGTACAGTCCGGGCATGCCCAGTAGAGACAAGCCACTTATGTATGGCTTGTAGCTTCATACTACTGGGCACGCTTGTACCGTACATGGATGGCAACGTGACAATGGAAAAGTAGAGCATTCTGCTCAGCAGCGGTGGGCTCGAGGAGGATTTGAGATAAACTTGAAGAAAGGTAGGCCGGCACTCGGAAAAAACTGCGGTTGCAGGATTGCCAGCTGTATATATGGGCAAGCTCCAGCAAAAACGACGTGCTCAAAACAGTAGTGGAAACATGGCATCAAACACATAGGAGAAAACAGCAAAGATGTCTGGCACTGTAGTTTAATATGAAAGCAGCAGGTGTACAGCAGTGGTAAAAAAGTACGTAAAAAACATGTACAAGATTTGGTACTTATCGTGCTGGTTGCTGGATGTGGGAGGCACTGTGGGCGCCAGTGGGTGCACGGCTGGCGCCCACAGTGCCTCCCACATCCAGCAACCAGCACGATAAGTACCAAATCTTGTACATGTTTTTTACGTACTTTTTTACCACTGCTGTACACCTGCTGCTTTCATATTAAACTACAGTGCCAGACATCTTTGCTGTTTTCTCCTATGTGTTCGAGGAGGATTTGCCTGGCTGCGTAACTGCAAATCAATGGCCCCCCAGCAAAACTTTTACAGGATCCCCCAATGTTCACACCCGTTCCCTTTCCTTCTTCTGGTGATCCTCGCAGCCTGGGGCCCATCTTGCAAGGGTCATAAAACAGGTGTAGATATTTTAATATTCACACCTATAACAAGTGTAGCCACAAAATCACCTGATCTTGAGAATGGATCCCTTTTATCAGAGGTAGTAAAGAAGTAGTTGAGGCCCTCTTACAGATCTGGGCCTCTCCCCCCCCCCCCCACCCTGCAGTTGCAGGGGCTACTCCACTGTAGTTAGGCCCATGAGATGAGTAGAACTTAAACATCTAAAACTGGGACAGTCAGGTTCATCACGGATAATGTCCTTTACCTTTGAGTTACCTTTGAGATGAGGCAGATTCAGGTAAGTTGAGGCTGCTGCTGGACCACCCCCTTCTCCATCCACTGTCTGACACTAGAAAATAAGTTACTGAATAAAGGGGTCCCTTGCCAAAACCTCATGCAGGGAACCGTTTGAGGTGCAATGAAAATTGCAAGAAGCCTGGCAAATGAACACTGCCTATAAAATCTCAGTCTACATCTGACTGTTTATCCTTCTGTCCTGACCACTCTTGAGGCCTCCATCCTGCTAAAGGTCAAAACGTCCCAGCAACCTTCTCCATAACCAGTGGTAAGCAACAGGGGTTGGATGTGCTGAGTCTATGTGTGTCTTCAGCAGGCCCGATGGACGTACTGTATTTTTTCAACCAAAATAACTACTTCATTGTCTACTGGTAAATCTGGCCCTGATGAACATCTCAGGCTATAAAAATGATGCTTGTAGAGTAACTTAGTCCCCCGTAGGGCTGGATCAAGAAGAATTTGGGTCCCAGGCACAATAAGCTAATTGTGACAGAATGCAATAACATAGGCACCCCAATGTGTCAGGAAACCCGATTTTGCTTTTTTGCTTAAACAAAGGATTTCTGCATTATCGGGATGATACACAAAGCTCCCAAACTAACAAGTGTAATGGCTTATTTCACACTGATCGCATTTGTGTTTTGTATGCCACCACAAAGGCGTATATAGATCCTTGGCCTCCGAAGGGGGTCATCTTGAAAGAGGAATAAGGGGAGGGAGATGGGGCCGGGGTTTATGCATGACGCTCTGTGCCTTCATCTAAGCAGAGAAACTCCAATACAGCTTCAGACAAGGCTTAAACAATGGTGGGGAGGGACTTAGACACTGAAAGGATGTGTCTAGTTGCCTCCCTCAGCCACCAGCTCTGGCCACCTACCAGCAGATCAGGTGGTCTGCCCCTCCTCCCCATGCACTTCTTTCAAGTGAGTGATTTAAAGGACACCTGAGCGGAGAGGGTTATGGAGGCTGCCATAGTTATTTCCTTGTGAGCAATGCCAGTTACCTGGCAGTCCTGTTGACCTTCTGGCATAGGTAGTGTCCCAGTCAAAACCCTGGAACAAGCATATGGCTAATCCAGTAAAACCATGGTTCAGCTGAGTACATGATCTGCATATGGCTTGTTCAGGGTCTATGGCTAAAAGTATTAACACGAGTTCATGAGTACTGCCGGGTAACTGGTATTGTTTAAAAGAAAATAAATATGGCAGCCTCCATATCCCTCTCACCTCCGGTTTCCTTTAAAAAGTCTAATTTTTTACCTTATTTTCTTATTCATCCTTCTTCAGCATTTAAGGGAACCTTAACTGAGAGGGATATAGATGTTTCCTTTTAAACAATACCAGTTGCTTGGCACTCCTGATGATCTCTTTAGCTGCAGTAGTGGCTGAATCGCACACCTGAAACAAGCATGCAGCTAATCCAGTCTGACTTCAGTCAGTGCACCTGATCTGCATGCTTGTTCAAGGGCTGTGGCTAAAAGTATAAGAGACACAGGATCAGCAGGAGAGTAAGGCAACTGGTATTATTTTTAAAGAAAAAATCCATAAACTTCTCAGTTTAGGTTCCCTTTAAATTCTAAGCTGAATCACCGCATCCCCACCGCATAACGAGTGATTTATTGCCCTGAAATTGCCCTGCAAACTTCCAGGGCTCGCATCATTCTGCTTCCTAGAAGAGCCAGAGCTGTGCACAGTAGCTCTGCCTCTTATCCAGTCAATCTCCGCCTCTCCCCACCTCTCTCAGTCTTCTTTCACTGAGAGGGGCGGGGAAAGGCAGATATCGGCAGAGATTGACTGGAGTAGAGGCAGAGCTACTGCGCACAGCTCTGCCTCTACCAGGTAGCAAAATCTACAACCTGCAAAGTTGTGGAACTTTGGCTATATGGCTATAGGCAACTCATTCTGCCATGGGGATGTGGCTATTCAGCTAAGAATTTACTGCTGAAGAAGGATGAATAAGAAAATAAGGTAAAAACGAGACTTTGTGTCTCTTTAAAGCCTGCATACTAGGATATTTAGAGAGTGACAGAGACGGCAGGTGTGTTTTCAGACTGGTGCGATGAGAGCTCTTGCATATGCAGCTATTTGTTTCTTTACAGCTTTTCCTCTTTTCAACATATAAAACAGAATCGGAGCTTTCACTATTGTTTGTGAACACCTGCCAGAGGCTAATCTGTTCCGTGATTCATCCACCAGAAATGTATTGACGCAGTTGGCTGAGACTTGGAAAAACGCACACTACATCCTTTTATTTATTGATTGACTTTTCACATTCTCTTGAGAGGACATTATTATTTATTTTTATAAGTAGAGTCCGGACAAATGCCAGGATTACAGTGACACATGACCCCTGTCCCCCCGCAGAGCTGTATGTGGTGTTGGTGGATTGGATTTGTATGTAGAACAGAGGCGTAGAACTGAGGCGCTACACCTGCTATTGACGAAATTCTGTTTTGTCCCCACCTTTATTGCCTGATGAAGCGGGCTGGGCCTGCGAAACGCGTTGCACTGTTTTGGGGTACCGTATAATAAATGTATTGATTTATATGAAGACAGGATCTCGTGTCTGCTTTTGGGAGGCAAGCCCACCACTTCCTCCAAGCAATTTTTAAAAATGTTATTGACTTTTATCCTGCTGGCGCCTCTGTTCTATATACAAATACTCTGTGTCCACTCCTGGTGGAGGGGAGTGCTACCCCCTTTCTTGTTTCTTTACTACAGAGAGCGACTTCTTAATCCTGAGTGAGGACATGTCTAATCTCCTCACCTGCCTATTGAGTGGTTGCCTGAATGGTAACCCATGTTTGTGAGTATAAATTCTCTCACTAAACCACTTACCAATTGTCTTTAACATACTACACCATATTGGGCTCTCGGTTTTTTCTATTTTATTGGTGGATTGGATGCACGTAGCCTATCAGTACTAACTGATCCCCCCAAAATAATGAATCTCATTCCTTACATCTAACCCTAACCCACTAACATTAATCCCTTACTTACACATAACCCTAACCTCCCTCTCTCCCCCACATAAACCCCTTACTGACGCCTGACCATGACATACTCCCCTTAACATTAACTCCTCCCTAATGCTCTAGTTAAATCGGGAAAACCAGGCAAAATAAACCTGCCCCCCACCCAAGGGGCCCCAGGTTGGCACACTATTGTTCAGTTGTAAAAACAAAAAAAAAAATATCATAAATTGTATGTGTAGTACGGATAATTCATAGAACATTAGTAGCAAAGAAGATAGTCTTATATTTTTATTTCCAGTTATATAGCTCTTTTTTATAACACCGCATCATTCTCTAATATTTGCAGTGCACAAAGTACACTTTGTATTTTAAACCATGAAACAAAGCAGAAATAATGACCCTTTGAACTTTCTTGCATTAAAACCTTAAACAAACAAAAAACCGTGAGAAATTAGGTTAAGATAAGCGCTTCAGAAAACAGCACTGTAGCCGTAGCACTGTAGATAATGGAGAATTACTGATGTTTCTTAACTCTTCCGGTACTGGAAACAATATTAGACTCCTTTCTTTGCTACCAATGTTCTATATCTACGCTGTACTACACATACAAATTATTATATTTTAAGTTTATTTTCACTTCAGATTCCCTTTAAGAATATGGTTTGCGAGTGAGATACACCGCACTCTACCAGTAGGGTGTGCTATGAGTGTGTATAATAATAACAATAACACTTCACCACCCCGTGGTGGCGCTATTAGGTAATGAAAGTATATACGTCACCCAAGTTAGTACAGAAGGCAACATGACACTGGATACAACGGAGGTAAATATCTATCTGGTCAGCAGGGCCGGTTCTAAACTTTTTGATGTCTGAGGCAAACTTGTGAGGATGCGACTCCCCCCCGGAATTGGAATGATCACAGCACCCGACAATTTGCACAACACGTTATAGCTGCAGTGAGCACCCCAAAAAACACCCTCAGTATAGGTAGGTAGCTAGTTTTAGGTGCCCCCGGTGTAGGTAGCTAGGTATGGTTGCCCCCAGTTTAGGTTGGCCAGGCACTCTCTTCACTTCCTGTTTCTGCCCCAAGACTCCTGCCACCTGAGGAAGTCGCCTCACTTGGTGGCATCATGGGCGGACCGATCCTGCAGGTCAGGTTGGGCAAGGCCACCGATTCTTCAGGTATTGCTACCCTTTCTCAAGACTGAGAGCCAGCGCCACCTACCAGCATCATAATACAGCACTAGGGGCCATATGCAATTCTTTTTTTCACCTGAGTTTTCTCCCAGGTGATATTTTCACAACTTGTAAATAAAATGCCTTTTAAACCACCAGCAACAAATACGCAAAATAATTTTGACAATGCTTTTTCACCTACTTTTTGGTACTTTTTCCATTACAGTTGAACAATTATCTGCTAGGAGAAAACTTAGGGAAAAAGTTAATTGCACATGGGCCTAGGTGTACATATTATTCAGGTGCCGGGCAGTTGGGCGCAGGGCGGGCCGAATGAATGCGCTCGCTGCTGCCACTAAACTCCCCAGTGCCGGTAAATACTACTCCCCCTCCGAGTTACAGCAACTCAGAGGGAGATGTAATTAGGGGTCTGTCGATCGCCGGATCCCTGAGTTACTCTTGCCGGCTCCGCCCAGCATAGCACTAGTCCTATGGCTATGTCCAGCTTCGGCTTCCTGCGTTGATTGCCGAAATGAACTGATTTGTACGAGTACTTTCCAAATACCACTGTGATTACTATTGTTTACTATTGTTTGTATTGTATTTATTGGTTCACCATTTTGCATATTGTTGTAATTCTCCTAATACTTGATACATTTGGTTTGCTTTGTACTCTTAGCCCTTTTTCTACACATAGTTGATTGCACAAATTCTGAAAATGGGTTCAGACACGGGACGTGTTCTAATCTGTCCAGCTGTTGAAGCACCAGGTACAAACTATTGATGGATATTGACCTAGGATTTAATTATTTTTGAAGATGGAGGAATTGTTTTTTTCAACTGATTTTTATTATGCAAGTGATGTTGATTACATAATTGATGTAAGAAAATTGGTTGTACCTTTTGTGAAAATACGGAGTGGTGCTATTTATGTGGGTGACTTACTTTCTTTTGTACGTAGTAATTAAAAATAGTTAATAAGATACTAATGGTTTTGAGCTGATCCAAAGTTTACGTTAATTTTGTGCAGCTTGGTCTTGCTTTTTACTTGTCAGTATAATAAAGAAAAAATGCTGTCTGCATCACATTTTCCATCCATTTTCCCTGCACTGCAATAATCCTTCAAATACCAAATGAAATACTAAATCATTCCTTCAAATACCAAATTAAATATGGCATCAGGTAAAAATCTTAGTGAATTGTCATTAAGCTTTTTGGTAATTACTAAACTATCACCGAAACGATCACCGCATGTGTGTGGAAATCGAATTTCACTTGGGGGGGAAAAAAAGGTCAAAAATGCTGAATGCGGTATTGGCAGTGCCAAACTTTTTGTATACTTGCAGGTAAACACCATTGTCTGAGCACCCTCAGCGCTTCGGGCTATATGAAATAATGTGCATCAAAGGACTGTACTTTTTAATTCTGTCACTAACTTACCTCCTGGGTGACAACATGGACAAAACCTGAAGATAGTGCAAGCACCAGGACAGAAAGGGAGACGGTTTCTCACCAGTAAGAATACGGCCACTAATAACATGTTCTCAAGTCTTCCTCTTCCTGGAGAAATAGTCTAGATAAAAACTGATGCTCGAAGTCTTCCCCTTTCTAGAGAAAATGAGTACTTTGGCTTGACATTAGCAGCATTTTTAGTGGCCTGAGGAAGTAGGCGTGTACCCTCAAAACATGTTGCCTGTGCAAATAAAATCAACTTCACTTAATCTCAGTAGTGTCATTGGAGAGGTAAGCCACCTCCATTTTTTATTATTTTATCCTGTTTTTAACAGAGTTTTATTCATCCTTGCAGTATCGATTTTTTTTTTGAGAGTGCGACCAATTTCCATCCAGTGTGTGGAGTGGAGACAGGTCATAGTTCTCCATCCGCTTCATGTAGTTGGTTGCCCCTTGCTGCAACCCACCTTTGTGAGTAGATTTCTTTGTCGTTTATTTCTCCAAGCCTAGTGACATATTGGCCTCAATTCACTAAGCTTTATCAAACACTTTATCAAACGTTTCATAATTTATCTCATGGGTAAAAACGAATTTTGAATTCACTAAGGTGTTATATTATGTTATATATTTATTGAACGTTTTATCAATAAAACATTTAATAAATATTTAACACTTTAGTGAATTCAAAATTAGATTTTACGCATGAGGTAAATTATCAAACGTTTGATAAAGTGTTTGATAAATCTTAGTGAATTGAGGCCATTGTCTAATGAAGAGGTTCTCTCAAGTGGGGGTTGGAAGGCGTACGTACAAAAAGGGCGCCTGGACAAAAAGGGCGCGGGGTGTAAACTCTAAATAATAATTAATCATTAATAGGGTTTATAAATATAGTGTGCTATATTTCGTTTACAAATAATGTTTAACAAAATTATAAATCATTAAATAATGTTTATGAAATCGGAAATTGTGAAAACGTTAATCTTCCCTGTTTCAAAAGTTAAACTTATAATTACGTTTATAAAAAAACCAATAATATATGTTTAATTGTTATAATTGTATATTATTGTGAATAACCGTCATTTATGGTTTGTTCTTATAATAAAATCTGAAAATATTGTTTATAAAGATGATATAAATATAACTACGTTCGTAATAAGTGTTGTAATACATTAGTAATTATTACTAAAATTTTACTAAAACTATACCTAAGCCTACTCTTACACAGAACCCTACCTGTACCTATCCCTAACCCCTAGACTCCCCTGTTGGTGCCTAAACCTAAGACCCCCCTGTTGGTGCCTAAACCTAAGACCCCCCCTGTTGGTGCCTAAGTAACCCTCCCTGTACCTACCCCTAACCCCTAGACCCCCCTGTTGGTGCCTAAACCTAAGACCCCCCTGTTGGTGCCTAAACCTAAGACCCCCCTGTTGGTGCCTAAACCTAAGACCTCCCTGTTGGTGCCTAAACCTAAGACCCCCCTGTTGGTGCCTAAACCTAAGACCCCCCTGTTGGTGCCTAAACCTAAGACCCCCCTGTTGGTGCCTAAACCTAAGACCCCCCTGTTGGTGCCTAAACCTAAGACCCCCCTGTTGGTGCCTAAGTAACCCTCCCTGTACCTACCCCTAACCCCTAGACCCCCCTCTTGGTGCCTAAACCTAAGACCCCCCTGTTGGTGCCTAAACCTAAGACCCCCCTGTTGGTGCCTAAACCTAAGACCCCCCTGTTAATGCCTAAACCTAAGACCCCCCTGTTAATGCCTAAACCTAAGACCCCCCTGTTGGTGCCTAAACCTAAGACCCCCCTGTTGGTGCCTAAACCTAAGACCCCCCTTTATTATGTGGATAATTATGTTTTACTAATTGTGGATTAAAAAAATATTTTGCAATTTACGTTACGTACTGATCGCTTTATTTTGTGAATAATAATGTTTTACAAACAGTAAGGGATAAAACTTTAAATAATGTTTTAATTATTTAAATAAGATAAATATGTTTAGTATTTTCATAAACGTTATTCGGCACGGGTGCATTTTATAAACGTAAATCACCACAAGTTCAGTTATAAATCATTAAACAGCTCCGGGCGCCGTTTGTAAACTTTATTTAGCTCCTGGCGCCGTTTATAAACTTTATTTAGCTCCGGCGCCCTTTTTTCCTACCCGGCGCCCATTAAACGCTATTTATTATGGGAGTGAATGGCGGCGCCCTTTTTGTCCACTAGCGGCATGCGCCCTTTTTTCCCAGCTCCGGTTGGAAGACCAGCCACCACTGTATCAGGCAAGTGAGGAAGCCCCATCTTTAGGTTTTTAGATCTTTGTTGGCAGCTCGCCAAGAAAAGACAGTTGGGAGCTCCAGAAGAACTTTGAGGGTTGAGATTAATGTGTAGGTGGAGGAGGCACCCCAAATATAGTGGCGCCTGCTAAAAAGAAACAAAATGGGAAAAGCATAGCTTGTATTAGACCAGGCATGGGCAAACTAGGCCCTCCAGCTGTTAAGGAACTACAAATCCCACAATGCATTTGCCTTGATGAGTTATGACTGTGGCTGTCAGAATCCTGCAATGCATTGTGGGACTTGTAGTTCCTCAACAGCTGGAGGGCCAAGTTTGCCCATGACTGTATTAGACCATACAGTTTTAAAAGAATAAATAGCTTTATTGGACACTTTAAAAAGACAACGCATTTTGCGGGTCTCTGTAAGAAGACCCCTCCTACAGGTGCTCGAGGTTACCGAGACTGTTTTTCAAGACACTGATTTGATCTGAAGAAGCAGCCAAAGAACAGCGAAACACGTTGTCTTGTAACACAGTGTCCAATAAAATTAGTCTTTTAAAACTATGTTTTTTATACATGCCAAATACCCCCCCCCCTCTTTCTTCCCCCCCTGTTTTGGGGGGTGGGGGGGGGGGTTGCAAACACCACTATCATTGGGGATACTCCTCCACCTACATATTAGAGAAAAAGTATGTCTGGTCTGCTGCTTGCAATTGAGTGGGAGCTCCAGCAAGGGCAGAGTCCTTGCCAGGCAGGTAAGTGTAGTCCTTTAGTTATTTTTACTGTACCTCTGACATAGCCATTATAAGATCTGTTGCTTGCAATGCTGCTGTACTTTGAAAGTATTCTGAATGCACAGCAGCAGAGAAACAGTTTTTGTCATCAGATATCCTGCTTCTCACAGCTCAGGCAAATAATACAGCATTATTCTTGCCTCCCTAGTCATCAGCTTGCAGTTGCTAGAGTCTCATGTTTGGTACACACAATGGGCTTGATTCACAAAGCGGTGCTAACCTACTTAGCACGTCTAAAGTCTTTAGACGTGCTAACCAGGGTGCTAAGTAGGTTAATCAATTGAGAAATCCGGTGCTAACCTACTTAGCACCCTGGTTAGCACGTCTAAAGACTTTAGATGTGCTAAGTAGGTTAGCACCGCTTTGTGAGTCAAGCCCAATGAGATTTTCTGGCATATTTACTGCCAGATCGATTATTTCTAACATATCTGATCTGATTTCCGACTGTTTTCCGATCAATTTTCCTTTCACTTCTATGGAAAATCTTTCGGAAATCAGATCAGACATGTTGGAAATAATCGATCTAACAGTAAATCTGCCAAAAAATCCCATTGTGTGTACCTAGCATAAAGCCTGGTACACACTTTCAATTATGATTGGCCAATCACTGTTCAATTTTATCACCTCCATGTAGTATGAAGGTCAACAGATATTGAATACTGTGAGCAGATTGTGTAGGTAAACCCTCATACTACATGGAGGTGGTAAAATTGGTATGTGATTGGCCAATCATAATTGAAAGTATGTACTAGGCTTTAAGACAAATGATACTATGTGATCAATCCTATTCACATTCTTGGTTATGTAAATGGCTTGCTAAAGGTGCGTAAACACGCCATACTTCAGCATACGACGGGTCCGTCAGACCCTCCCGCTGGGCGGACTTTCTGACGACAGTAGCACGTGTGTACGTGCTGTCAGCAGACTGATAAGACTTTTTCTGACAGATCCACCCAGCGGATCTATCAGAAACAGTCTTATCAGTCTGCCGACAGCGCGTACACACGTGCTGCTGTCAGCAGAACGTCCGCCCAGCAGGATGGTCTGACGGACCCGTCGTATGCTGAAGTATGGCGTGTGTACGCGCCTTAAAGTGGATCCGAGATGAACTTTTACTCATTGCATAATTGTGTTCCTTTCCTATTGTTTATAGGGCATTCCTCAAGCCAAATATGTTTTTGTTTTAATACTCTAATTCCCTATAAACTAAACAAGCCACACAGGTTTTCAGAGAGCCAAGGCACTTTCAGACAGTAGCAAGGGCTCATAGGAGCTCAGTCTGGGCAGGAGGAGGGGGAGGTATTACTAGCCAGAGATTACAGAGGCAGAGGGGAGGAGGGAGGAGAAGGGGGGGATTAGGTTTTTTTGCTCAAGATGCAGATAAGCCTGCCTTTGTGTAATGTTTACAAACAACATGGCTGATGTCATTGTATCAAAGAAAGAAATAATCATATTCTATTAAAGCTGTTTGCAGCTAGATTTGCTGTGTAAACTATCTAAACTTTAGATAAGATATATAGACAAGTTACTTGTTATAGTTAGTTTTTCATCTCGGATCCGCTTTAAGTAGCAAAGCCCCAGGACATGCACACAAACCACAAGACAAAGAACTCTTAAAGAAAAAGATCACCAACGATAGCTCTTATGGTTTTATTTTGACAGGTAGTCCAAAAGTATATCTCAAATCCAAATACACATTTAAAACCAAGCTTCACAGATCCCCACTAAACCCATTGTCCATTGTAACCTTTGCATAATAGCCAGGGGTCGGTCACTTTACAAGTACACAACAATTCATTCAGCCAACTGTGCCCTCCCCACCTACCCCTTCAACACGCCCGACCTCTAGTTCCTTGAGTCAACAACCCTTTTTGGCCTACACGATAGTTTTTAACTGGCATCTCTTCAAACACACATTATGAAGGCCAGTTCTGTTTTAAGTGCTTGTGTTCTAGGTAACTTTCTTTTTACCTATACATAGTTCAAGTTCTCGAAAAAGCTTGAAGACTCATGCTTGCGAGAAAAGTTGTAGAGGACCTTCTGCTTTTGTTGCTTAAAAAAAGAGACAGGGAGAGGGAGATTTTCGGGGGTGCGAGAAGCTTCAGATGACAAGGCGATAAAGATACTTGCAAGAAAACCAAAACCACGCTCCAAATCCGTAAGGATTCCATTTGCACCTCCCGGTGTAGAAAGACAAGCGGGAGTCGTTTAATTCCAAGAGCGGAGGACGCCTCCGATTACCTGCAGCATATCTGTTCACAAGTCTTAAGACACTTCAGATGGTGGAATTGTAACAGGTTGTCTCCCGGCCATCATTTGTAGTGCCCCCCTTTCAGCGAGGTCTGTTTGAGCATTACAGCTTAGCGACGTTCTCTTTGAAAACTCCAGTAAGTGTAGACAGCTTAAAGGCAGCCCGTGTCTCCCAACCATCGGTGAGATCACCTACGCTCAAACCTACGCGTTTTTCCAAGATTATTTCATAAACACAGTGCAGAAAGATCCAGCTACAGACGAGGCACTTTGAAATGATGATTCAGCTTCTGGATTTTTTTTATCTTCTGATGAGTATTGTATATGTTTCATGAAATATTAATCCTCCCCTTAATCTCAATGTCAGCAAAGACTGATTTACCAAGAGACTATGATAATGAGGGTGTGTGATGGGAGAGAAATTGCTCTGATGATTTCAGCTTAGTGAGATGAAGATTCAGAGAATGGACTATTTCTGAGTAGAAAATTGGTAATAAGTGCCAGGAAAGGCATTAACTATTTCAAGGCGGAATCGTAGTGAGCTTTTTGTCACATTTTTGGAAATACGGAATGAAAAAGACAACACGTACTGAAGAGGAGACCGGTGAATATGGCAGGTATGGAATTGCGCAATAACAGAAAGATGCACGTAGATGTTAGTGTCCCGATAAAAATAAACATCACTTGAAGGCTTAGCTGTTTTGGGTGGACATTTTGAGAACATATAGTGGTTGAAACACCAGTCTGAGATTTTTACGCTAGCAGTGAAGTTTTCAGAGTGGCGGCTATAACACAACTACTATTGCACTTTTTTGAATTTTCAGGATCTATGGAGTTTTGAGGTCTGTTCTTCAGTGTTTAATACCTACTTAAAAAGAAGCTGAGGCATGTGGGAGGGGGGGGGGGGCCCAGATAGAACACATAAGCATGTTTTCTGCCTCATGACATGTCTCTGTGTCTCCCCACAGCCACTCTCTGCCCCCCACCGTGGCACTATAGCCCCCCGAAATTACAACATTTGTCACTAGGGACATTCCTGCATTGCGAACAAGAGTATTGTTCCTCCCACTCACCCCACCTACCATATGATGTCACTCCTACGACGCTCCGCCTCCCCACATAGCAATAAAACACGTTGCTAGCCTGCAGACTAGTAAAGCTTCTATACAGCTGTAATGTCGTCCGAGGGATCAGATCCCAAACCCTGTTGCTTTGTACATGTGTATGAGACTTTACGGTCACATCTCTATTTTGATAATTGAATGGTGCGTGCTCACCACTAGATGGCATTCATTTCTAGAAATAACTTTTTTTGAATGTCTTACCGAAGCCGGACTAAACTCTGGATGCAAATTTAGTTCCTGACTCTGCTGCTCAGTCAGGAGCCAGAGATGCATTAAGATGAAATGGGGCCCTAGGCAAGGTAGTAGCTCTAGCTCCTCCTGATGGTCCATTATCTAAGATGGGAGAAGAGTCAAAAAAAGTGGCAGTTAGGCCTCACTGACACCCACTGGGCCCCAGGCATTTGCCTAGGTTGCTTGGTGGATGATCCTGCTCTGTCCTGCTCTGAAGCTGATTACAGTGATGCCGGTCATATCTCTATAAAATGATGTTTTGAAGTAACACCCCCCAGACCGCGGAGCAGGATGGATTACATAAACACACAGTTTCTGCTCAGCCTCCCATTCACTTGCATTAGGATCCTGGTGATTGGCGACCGGGGGCTGACAGAGCCATTCTAAGTATGGCCGTGCATTCCCTAGGCACTATCAATTCATGTCTAATAATTCAGCGTTGATGCAAATTTTATTTTAATTTTATGCAAATGTATGCTGCTTGGAACCGAATGCAGCAGTGCATGGTCCAATTTCTAACTGCATAATTTTACATGACATTAACAAAAAATGATGTCATCTTGCAATTAGTAGAGCCTCCACTGATAACTCTTTACTGGGTGGGAAACCCTTAAAACAAATTTACTATCAGACTTTAAAGAGTACCTGTCACCCCTAGAGAAACAGTGCAGGCTGGATCAGAGCAGACTAAGGGACCACACTTGAATCTGCGGGAAAGCAGCTGGAGTTTTCCACTGACGTGTGTGTGGGAAAAGCACCAAAATACCCAGAAAAAGGCACATTGTAAAACTTGACAGCAAATGTCTTATCTTTTGTACTAGGGTACATTTTTGGCCAGTTTTCCTATAACCAAAAATCACAAGCAAATTTCCCAAGTGTGATCCCTGCCTTAAGGCACATACACAAGTTCAATTTTGATTGGTTGATAATTGGACAATTTTACCACATCCATGTAATATAGAAGTGTCCATTAATGGTACAATTTTAGCACACAACCACCCTGCCAACCCAATGTTTACAACCAGATTGTTTGAAATTAGCGGCATCAGTTTTTAATCTCTTTCATGGGAGTGATCGATAACTTCTGATCGTTTCCTTCTAATCGCTTGTATCGGATGGGAAGGTCGATTAGTCATTAAAACTGTGCCATTAGTGGCTACCTTAAAGAGGATCTCCAGTGAAAATAATGTAATAAAGTGCTTCATTTTTACAATAATTATGTATAAATGATTTAGTCAGTGTTTTCCCATTGTAAAATATTTCCTTTCCCTGATTTACATCCTGACATTTACCACATGGTGACACTTTTACTGCTGGCAGGTAATGTCAGTGGAAGGAGATGCTGCTAGCTTTTTTGACAGTTGCACCCAGCTGTAAACAGCTGTTATTTCCCACAATGCAATGAGGTTCACAAACAGGAAACTGTCAGGACCATGGTCCTGATATCACACTGTGGGAGGGGTGTCACCACAATATCAGCCATACAGAGCCCCCTGATGATCCGTTTGTGAAAAGGAAAATACTTCTCATGTAAAAGAGGGTATCAGCTACTGATTGGGATGAAGTTCAGTTCTTGGTCACGGTTTCTTTTTAAGGCTGGATTCACAGTGGTCAGTTGAATAATACAAGTGTTATAATGAGTTATAATAACTGTGAACTGCAATGGAGACTAGATATAAACTTTATTCAAAGCCTGCATGCAGCGAGTTAGAATAACGTGATCAGTTACCATGCAGTGCTGTGAACAGGCCCATAGAATTGTATGGGTTTTATGGGCAGAATTACTCTGTAAAGCAAATGAGTACTGTGAACTAGCCCTTAGAGCTTACCTATACAATCTGTTTGCCCCCATACTACATGGGAGTGGTAAAATTGGGCAATCATTGGCCAATCATAATTGGATGTGTTTTTGCAACCTAAAGCCTGGTACACACCTCCAATTTTCATTGGCCAATCATTGACCAATGTTACCACTTCCATGTAGTATGAGGGTCAACAGATATTGAATTCTATGAGCAGATTGTGTAGGCAAACTACCTGGAGGTGGGTAAAATTGAAGGAGTGTACCAGTCTTTAGCGTTGCTCCTAGCTGCCCCCCAATGCCTTGAGGGCCCCTCTCTCTCCATGTCCTAAGGGACAGTACGTGAGCATGCACACCTGCACTGGTGTCATTGCGTGGCACACACAGCAAGGTTACCTTACCTGAGCAGCACCAGTGGGTTGGATGGCAGCAGCATCAGATGGACAGACGGTAGGCTTTATCAGCTCTCAGAAGAAAGCCTGGTCTTAATGGGCAACAGCGATGACTAATGTAGTGCTAATAATCCAACCTACACGCACATTTAATGCAAGCTGCATGGAGCTAGGAACTGGACCCATCAGATGCTAATTTAGGTTGGCCCAGTTTAAAGCTGCATAGAATTCACATTAAATTTGCATGAACACAGGCAAATGAGGCGGGAGGGTGGAGGGGGCTCTGGGTGCCCAAGTCCCCCCTCCCCTTCCTTTTTAAATAGGAATAAAAAGGCTTCTAACTGCAAACAGGAAGTACGCCCCTGGCTGTGATAAGCTCCGCCAAATGCATGTGGTAAGCCAAGCCCACCTCTTTTGGGAGGCTCCTCCCCATCTGAGACAGTTTGGAGTAAAAAGGTCCCATACAGGAATCCTAGTGTAGCCATCCCTGCAGTTGTGTGGGAGCAGGTAAGATGGTGTCTTCCAAATAACAGTGACCTCTCCCTCCCCAGCATTTACAGTGACCTCTCCCTCAACCCTGCACCCACAGTGACCTCTCCCTCCACCTAGGACCCATACCGACCTCTCCCTCCCCAGCACCCACATTGAACTCTTCCTCCCCCAATGGCACTCTTCCTGTCCCCAGCAGCACCCTTAGTCACTTCCCCAGCACCTAAACTGACCTCTCCCTCCCCCAACACCCACACTGACCTCTCCCTCCACCAGCACCCACATTGACCTTTCCCAGTACTTGTACCCAGCACCCACATGACAGGTGAAGGTCACATGTCACTGCAGGGCAAGGGGGTTGGTCCCCCACCACTTGTAGGTACTGCTGTAGATTTCAGGGGGGAAGCTTCCTTTTTTTAAATTGAGGACCCCTCCCGTTTGAGGACCCTCTGCCCGGCCCTGCATGGAAGTCCAAATTATTTGCCTCTTATTGCCTATCTCTGTCAGGAAGCAGGGTTGCTTCAGGACTCCTGTTGATCGTAAACCTGGCATACACATTTGATTTGATTGGCCAATCACTCTTACCATCTCCATGTGAAGGTAAGCTCTCAAGAAAAGGTAAAATTAGCCAATCATTGGACAATCAAAATTGGATGTGTGGGCCAGGCATACGGTCTGGTACACACTATCAGTTATAATTGGCCAATCACTGACTCATTTTAACCACCTCCATGTAATATAAGGGTTTACCTACAAAATCTGCTCATAGTACTCAACATCAGTCAGCCCTTATACTACCTGGAGGTGGTAAAATCAGTCCGTGATTGGCCAATCATAATTGATAGCGTATACCAGTCTTAAGAATACCTTCTGGCTGGCCTGGTTCTCGTTCTTCGTTTGCCAAAGTGCTAACAACAATGTGCAAAGGGCTGATAAAGAGTGCAGAAGCATAATTTACAACCAGAGAAAGGAGATTAAAAACACAACAGTCAGCAGAGTTCTTTTCGTCAGCTTGATTTTTGTCTCTCTCGGACAAAATCTGTGGCTAGTCTGCTGCCCCCCTCCCCCCCCACCTCTAAAAGCTGAATGGGGCACCCGTGTTTACACACCGACCATTCATAAGACAATTGTGCAGTCCTGCAATCACCTCATGCCTTCACGATCTACCGTCTGAACCGTGCTGCAGAAAATGTAATGCTGTTAAATGCTGTTGATCTGACTGAGTCTGCAGGTGCCTTAGTGTCTATTCAATAACATATTTCTCATTTATTCAAGGTCAGTGGGTATAGGTATGGAGATAATAATCCTATCAGCCTAACATCTGTATAGCGCTTTTCTGCTGTTGGACTCAAAGCGCTCAAGAGCTGCAGCCACTAAGGACGCTCTCAAGGGACCACCCTGCAGTGTTAGGAAGTCTTGCCCAAAGACTTCTTACTGAATAGGTACTGACCCTAGCCAGGATTCCAACCCTGGTCTCCCATCTCAAAGGCACAGTAACCCGCATGGAGACACTATCTTCATCTTCCCTGCATTATATTGCCACCTTGTTATATACTATAGATGCAGTTTTATGATATGCAACCCCTATTTATAGCATACCTGAACTCAGAACTTCCTGTCTGCTCTAAAAGATAAGCAACAGCATAATAACCTTTAAATAAAAACATTTATTGTTGCTGCTGATACAATAAATCTGCAGTGTGTCTACTTCATGCTTTCATGGAAGCAGACATAGAGTTAACATCCTGTGTTTAGAAATTAGCTGCTCAGCCGAGATTCAAGAGCTGGCACAGCTGAGATCAAATTACAACTTGTGATTAGGCACAGATCAGGGGGAAATTAGAAAGGCTTAACTTTCTAAATACATACAGGTTGCATTTCTCTACGTTTTCCTTCTATCCCGTACAAGAGTTCAGGTCCACTTAAATGTACGGCACTACCTAAGATGCTGGTGCTTTAGCAACAATAAATACTAACGATGTCTCTACAGCACGGCACAGTGATGCAACGGACGAGTCGCCAAAGGACAGGCTAATGGCCAATCTAAAATGACCATGTCCACAAAAACCATAAAAAAAATAAAGATACTCTAAAAGCTGTAAACAGTTTAGACTTCATAGACATAGCAGCAGCTATGATAAAAAATAAATATATATATGTACGTATATATTATTAACACATGAGGTCACATTTTATAGACAAACAAGTGGTTGTAATCTACAGCTGCTGGATGGAGAACCACAAATCTCAGCACAGCCCACAGCTGACCCCCATTATACTGTTCATAGTATGCAGCGTCATCTAGCTGCTAGCTACCACATGTAGGTTGTTTAAAGACTCAAGTGCATCAGAAATAGCAGAAAGCGGTCTGGCGGTCTATCTGCGGTCCTACAAATATCGCAGAATGCAAGTCCCATCAGATCGCCATAATAAGAGAATGCTGGGTTTTCTAGATAAACCCAGAGCTGATGATTTATCCGTTTGGGGAAAATAAACTATCGGTATGTATGGCATAAAAAATCCCACACCAAATGAACAGCACTATAGACAGAATCGGTATAGGTTACCACTAGATGAAATGGGAGGGGTTTATAAATAAGATGAGGTATTTCAAGAAAAAAAAAGGGAAAGATGTAAACTTATCTGATACATTCAGTGTGCTTCCAAAACATACCCATAGGCAATTTTAATCTTAAATCTCCCCCCCCCCCCCTGCCCCCCTGTTAAAGAACACTTGAAGTGAGAGGGATATGAAGGATACCATATATATTTTCTTTGAAACAATACCAGTTGCCTGGCAGTCCTCCTGATCTATTTGGCTGCAGTAGTGTCTGGATCATACACCTGAAACAAGAATGTGGCTAATCTAGTCAACACCTGACCTGCATATGCTTGATTAGGGTCCATGGTTTAAAGTATTAGAGGCAGAGGATCAACAGGACAACCGGACAGTTTGCATTTTTTAAAGGAAATAAATATGACATCCTCCATATCCTTCTCACTTCAGGTGTCCTTTAAAGGATACAGGAGGTGACATTTAACTTGATGAGATAGACATACTGTATATATGTACAGTGCCAAGCACACAAAAAAACTATGCTTCATTCCATTTTTTCTTTTCTCTGCATGAAAGAGTTAAAAATTAGGTATGCAAGTGACATTTTCTGTCCTGGTCGGGACCTGGTCAGACTATAGCATAACCCTCACTCTTAAGGAATTACAGCCATAAAACACTTTCCTGGATTCTGAGAGCAGGGAAGAGATCAAAAGGGTGAACAGTTCATAGGTTTTAGCTCCGGCATACTGCAATGAATGTGTCATTGAGCAGAAACAGTAAAAACTTAAAAAAGTAGATTTAAAAATTAAATAAGACTGGGATATTTAAAAAAGTTAAAAGTTATTTTTAGGAGAAGGAGGAGAGATACAATTGTTTATCTCATTAGTTTATTTTCACCTCGTGTTTCCTTTAAAGGGGTATATCTATCTTAGGTTTCTTATAAATATATATTACTGCAAAAATAACAATATATTTCGATATTATCAAAGAAAATAAATTTGGAGCTTTGGGGGCATACGTAAATTTAGGATGTTTTAAGATGTGCAGTGGAGGGTGGAATGAAACTGCAGATACGTTCTGCTGTAGTAAAAATAGCTTATTTGAGACTCCCTTTGCTTCAGCTACAGAGAGTTAACTGGAATGAATTTCCTGAAATGGCACAATGAGAGGCGAGACACATGCTTGCACATGTTGACGGCTGAAGAGCCTATCCACACTTCCCGAAATTCATCCCGTAGCAGCAAATGATCTCCTTGAAAGTCTTACGCATCTCCAAGCTGCGGAAAGCATAGATGAGCGGGTCAATGACGGAGTTGCACATGATGAGGATTAAGTACGTGTTGAAGTAGGCACCGTAGCAGACGCAGTAGGAGTTGCCGGGGCAGGAGATGATGAGGATGAGGTGGAGGAAAAAGGGTGCCCAACATACAACAAAGACCCCCAAAAGGATAGTGATGGTGATCGCACCTTTCATGCATGTCCGCTGTTGCACCACACCATCGACGGGTAAGGCGGCAATCCGCTTGACGTGGAGGCGGGCAAACAAGAACATGTGGACATACATGGTAGCCATGAGGACAAGCATGGTGAAGAACATGGTGATGAGGCACACAATAACAGTTTTGCTTTCAGAGTAAACAATGAACACAATGCCGCAAATGATGCAGGAGACCCAGATGACCATGATCAAAGCCAAGGCTTTCTTCACCGTCATGATGCTGTGATACCGCAAAGCGTAGAAAATAGTGATGTATCGATCTATAGCGATCACCAGGAGGCTGCAGATAGAAGCCACCAAAGAAATGCAGATCAGTGAGTCAAAGACATCATCGAGCTGCTGGAGAAGTTTATCACCGATGTCCAAGTATTTGTTCTGCACGGCAATGACGATGGTCTCCAGGGCGTTAGACACGCTGACCAGCATGTCAGCCACAGCCAAGCTGCAGAGGAAAAAGTACATGGGGGAGTGGAGGTTCTTGTTCTTCAGGATGGCCAAGATGACCAAGATGTTCTCCAGCAGGCTGATAATCCCCAAAGTCAGGAAAACCTCAGTCTTGATGAAGACTTGTTCACAAAACTCAATGCTGATGTTGTTCAGCAAAAGGGTCTCGTTGAAGTCCAAAGTGGCATTGAACTGCACAGCATGAATAAAGAAGAGGTCGTTGGATGTATTCATAGCTGAAGCCAAGAGTATTTGTTCTCCAAGATTAGGGTCAAGACTCTTCTATTCAAAAGGTGAGCCACTAAGCATGCTTATGCAAAGATCATGCTTTAAACTGTTCACAGTTGAACTAATTCAGGCAAAGTGAATTTTCCTTTCATGAGTGCGCAGAGTTAGAAACCTTCAACTTTGCAGAGAAGCAACAGCAGCAGAAGCAGCAGCCTCCTATTATAAAGCATTAGCTGTGGTTGTGTGCATTCAACGGGTTGCTACAGCAATCCTTTGCTCTCGCTACATTACCTCTGAGCATAGTCTGCAACTGTTATAAAGCAAAGAAGGAGAATAACCCCAGATTCTCATATTCATTGACACTTCAGACTCCTCCTTATGCTCCAAGCACACTAAACCCATCCACTTATAAGGCTGGTATAGTAGTGAGTGACAGCCTGCTGCAGCAGGTGCTACGATATCAAAACATCTCTACCTTCTGGGAAGAAGAGGTTTGGCGCCCTCTGCAGTCCAGAAACATTATAGAAATGTTATTTGGTGGTTTTTAAATCTCTAACCAGCTTTAAAGGATGATGTAAGACTATAGGTTTCCATCACTGCTGGCATTTTGGATGGGGTATCGATCGCAATGATGAATGTTCTCCGAGAGGAAGAAATATTTATGAGCTCAGAGAAACTTCTGCGATAGGCTTGAAGAAACTTTTTAAAAAGAAGATAGGAGTTATACTACACTGCCAAGGGATTCCAAGCAATGTTTACAACAAAAATTGTTGTAAATATTATGAACAGATGGAGGAGTTACCTACACGTGTCCTTAACCACACCCATAGGAGGCACTAAAATATTTTCTGTTAAGATACTCTGAGGATATTGGCGTGGGGCCGTTATTCCAAAGATATTAGTGCCAGGTGTTTCAAAAAAGGTTACTGTGGTTAAAATTTTCATTGAAATAATTTTTCTTTCATTTTTTTTCCTTCCCCACTTTTAACCCTTCCTGGGAGTGTTTAAGGGGTACTAATGAAAAGTTTTAAATATTTTAAAATATTGGTTTTCCCACCATGGGACTATGACTCTGCAGGTATAGGGTGGGGCTGGTTTTCCTATCATGGGACTTTTATTCTGCAGGTATAGGGTGGGGCTGGTTTTCCTATCATGGGACTTTTATTCTGCAGGTGTAGGGTGGGACTGGTTTTCCTAACATGGGAATTTTACTCTGCAGGTATAGGGTGGGACTGGTTTTCCCACCATAGGACCTTTACTCTGCAGGTATAGGGTAGGGTGGGACTGGTTTTCCCACCATGGGACTGGTATTCCCACCATGGGACTTCTACTCTGCAGATATAATGTAGAAACGAGGCTGGCACCACCAGCAGTAGAAAAGTAAAAAATTAGCTCTTTATTGATCAGTCATTAAAATGACAGCATGGTCAAAAAATAAGGCTTTGGCAGCGACAGCCCGCTGTTTCGAGCTGTTATAGCTCTTTCTCAAGCCGGTCAGCCCATAAAATGCTAGCAACAATGACCACACACTTATATACTGGTCTATGCATCAATTAGCCAATCATTTCAAAATCAGAAACACCAATCAGAGTGCAGGGACGTGTGGATGGACCTGATGGGGAACAGGCAGTGTGTGATGTCATCAGAGCATACCTCCCAGTCAGCTGACCAAGGACAGCCCATAGCAGCATGGAGTAGAGACCTCCACATGCAAAGGCAGGAAGTGCATTGTAAACAAAAATCACATGCACCAAAAGGGACAGGCTCCATCAGCCCACCCATCAAAATACAGCATGGTATACGCGTACAAATGTCCGCATAGTACGCGTCCCATAGACGCGATATCAATGCATAACAGCCGCCGCAACTCGCCATCCAAACGCATTATCAAAAGGATGCGTACAAAAAGACGCATGATGCGTAATATTGGACGCAAGATGACGCATACCGCTCATAATGCCAACGCAATAATAATGCGTACAAACCAATGCAAAAACGCCCTCTGGACGCATAACCACAACGTGGATGCGTACAAAAAGATGCATAACGCGTGATACCAAACGCAACATAGTCGCATACTACTCATAATACCAATGCTGTATTAATGCGTAAAAACCGGCGCAAAAAGGCCTTCCGGACGCATAACCATAGAATGGATGCGCACAAAAAGGCATATAGCGCATAACCTCATGGCAGAACCCAAATCAAGTCCCACCATGAACTAATGCACAAAATTATACACGTGGAAATCGCATAACTGAAAAAACAGTTCTCAACAGGCCACAAAGTTCTTCCCTCCATCAGCTCGCAGGGACTACAGAAAAAAGGAAAAAGAAAAACACATCACTGCAACAAATATCAAAATGTTCAAAAATATTATAGTGCTCCCAACCAGTATTCCACATATCCTAGCACAGCATGACCACTGCCTCTTACCATAGTAAATATCCCACATCACTATTTACAGAATCAACAGGAAAATTTAAATACAAAAACTTAGATCGTATTCCCTATTAAGTCCTCCCTTTCCCATCACATGTAACTTTTTAATCCACCAGGCCTCTCTTTTAGCTAACTCATCCTGTCTACTCAATCTCCCTTGCCAATTACTTGGAACACTGTCAATAACCTGAACTTTAAATTGGGACAAATTATGTCTAGCTGAAACAAAATGGCTAGACACAGCCTGGGCCACGTATAGCCGTCTTATGGCCAGACATTCTGACCTTCAAAGCCTTGGTGGTCATACCCACGTATCCCAATCCACAGGGGCATTTAATTAAATACACTACATAACTAGAATCACAGGTATATCGGTGTCTAACCGTGAATCTTTCCCCCGTGGTGGGATGCGTGAAAGACCCACCTTTAGCTATATGGCTACAAAGATGGCAATTGAGGCACGGGAAAGTACCATGTCTATTTTGTATGACTTGTGTCCTCAACTGGCAGTGATGGAAGACCTTGTCTCTAACTGTAGGAGCCCTTCTAAAGGACATTAATGGAGGGTACCTAAATTCAGGTATCGTGGGAAACGCATCCTGTAACAGATGCCAATGATGTCGAATTGTCCGTCCAACCAGTTCGCTACACGTGTTGTATGTAGACACAAATGGCATGCGAAATTGCTTAAGATTACGACGAATGTTGTGATTTCTAGGAATCCGGGTCCTATCAGGAAACCCATTGTCCAAAAACTTTTGTTTCAATATATTTTTCTGAGTTACTGCCTCAGCATCACAAGAGACTATCTTTTCAACACGTTTTAACTGGCCGGTTGGAATGGCATTTTTAACTGGGGGAGGGTGGAAACTTTGGTAGTGTAGCAATGAATTTCTATCGGTGGGTTTTACATATAAATTGGTAATTAATTTATCCTGACTCCTGATAATATGTGTGTCCAGAAAAGTTGCCTCACAGCTGTCAGCATGTACAGTGAGTCCAATTGCTGGACAGCAAGAATGTAAAGAGGCGACGAAGTCAATGAGCGTCGAATGTGGCCCCACCCACAAACAAAAAATATCGTCAATATATCTCCACCAGCACTTAGCATGCCGGTGGAAAAGTGGGTGGGTGTATACAAAACTGTCTTCATACTGACCCATAAAAAGTCCCGCATAGGACGGGGCCACATTCGACCCCATCGCAGTACCTCGTCGCTGGACATAAAAGGAATCCTGAAAAGAAAAATAATTTCGTCTCAACATGATATTCAACAACTTCACAATGAACCATCTCTGAGGTTCAGACATGTCCGCATACTGCATCAAGTACCATTCTACAGCCTCTACACCCCCATCGTGAGGGATGGAGGTGTAGAGGCTTTCGACATCAAGAGTAACAAGAAGAACCTCATCTCCAGAGATGTCAAGAGATCTCAATTTGGCAAGGAACATGTCGGTATCCCTAATGTAGGATGCAAGAGAGGTGACAATAGGTTGACGTAACCGGTCTACATATTGGGCAAGGGGTACAAACACAGAACCCACGCCGGCCACTATGGGTCTCCCCGGTGGCCGGCGTGGATCTTTGTGGATTTTAGGAAGAGTATAAAAGGTTGGGATCTTGGGTGAATCCTGTTGGAGGAAAGTAAAAAGGTTATCATCAATAATATTAGAAGATTTCGCATCGAAAAGTGCTTGGGAGGGGAGACCATACACGTTTTTTTCACATTTATAATGTAAATTACTTTATCTCTAATAATGTGCTCAGTACAGAGAGCTGTAATGTAAAAGTACACAAAGCTGCCGTAGCAGTGACATTACATAGCGGAAGCCTCCATCACCTCTTCTTGCTGATGCAGAAAAATCCTTTACATTTCCGTATAAAAAGGAAACCTTTGTGATGTTTGCTTCCATGGAAGCTGAATCCTATTATCTTGTATTATTCACACTTTTACCAACGTTAACATTTACTATAGACACAGCTCACAAGTCAGCTACTGCCTTTTTTCAATCAACAAGACAACCAACTTCCATATGCTGTGATTTCAATTTCCATTCTTATTTTCTTTACCTATTGGGTTTGCGCCTTAAAAAAAGGATATCATTTTATATATATATTTCTTTTTAATCAGGGACATTTTTTTAAACATCCCAGTATCTAGAGTATCTCCATAAAATTGTCCATTAACGGTACAATTTTTATGAACAATTCTAAAGTGCAACCGATTTGTTATAGGAAGTAATGATTAGAAATGATCCTTTGTGACCAACAACCGGATTTTTTTTTACAGAAGCACCAGTGACCATATGCCATGAGTTGTGAATTAGGACATTAAGACAAATAATAATTATTAGGGCCAGGGTCAGCCCTGTTTCTAGGGGCGGGTAAGGCGGGTGTCCGTCTGGAGTGCAGTAAAGGAGGGGAGCGCAGTGATGGAGGGTGGAGCGCACAGGGACTTAGCCACAGGGAGGGAGGGTCTGACTCCTCCCTCCCTTTCCTCGGGTCCCCTTCCAATGCAAAGATTTATGGCAGCTGCGGTAAGAGGTCGTAGTAAAAACTCACCTTCCGGGCTCCAAGTGAGGATCATGTGCTGCCGGGCTGCTCTGTCTCAAGCACCATTCACCACTTCCTGATTATAGGAACTAGTGAGCAGCGATGAAGACAGAGCCACCCACCGGCACATGATCCTTGCATGAAGCCCGGAAGGTGAGTTTGTACTACGGCCTTTTACCGCGGCGGTCATAAACCTTTGCAATGGAGGGGGAGCACAGAGGGGGGCCTGAGGAGAGGGAGGGAGGAGTCAGACCTTCCTCCCTGTCGCTGAGTCCCTGTGTGGAACCTATAGCTGGCTAACCTATACCCGGGCATCTCTACCTGGATAACCAATAATGGGGCACCTATACCTGGCTACCTATACTGGGTGCACCTAGACCCAGTTATTTATACTGAGGCACCTATACCTGGCTACCTATACTGGGGCTCCAATGCCTGGCTAACCATACTGTATTTTATTTAACAAATTATATATATATATATCACTTAGAATAAAATAGATATTCACTATTTATGCTATTTTGTGCCGATGGGCAAAACCACCACACCAGACTCCTGAAAGAGCAGGTGCAGGAGCACATCCATTCGAGGAAGGGTTATCATCAATACGTTAGTAACTCTGATTTTCTTGTCTTTGCTGGTCTCATTCATGTTC
Source organism: Hyperolius riggenbachi (assembly GCF_040937935.1). Taxonomy (NCBI): domain Eukaryota; kingdom Metazoa; phylum Chordata; class Amphibia; order Anura; family Hyperoliidae; genus Hyperolius; species Hyperolius riggenbachi. The sequence goes on along the minus strand of NC_090657.1, from coordinate 186,214,306 downwards.
CATTTCAGAACAGAGTCTGTAGTAAACAAAAGCGTTTGTGTAAAGAATCACTGCTTATTATAAGAGGAGAAGCAACAGGAGCATTGGGTCTAAATAAGCACAATGCATGCTTTCTCAACCCTTGATGACAACCATGCTAGATATTCTGCCCACAAAAAGACCATTCCTATAATAATTGGAATGCGTGTGCCCTTTTAAGAGACCTGTTGCCAGATTGCCCTTTATCACCACTAGAGCTCACTCTCGGGGTTTTCCCCACAGCCGCTCAAGTCCTTTTTTCATTCACCGTCTCAGTTTTTCTCATTCTTTATGGCTTCTTCCTCCTTATAGACTGCACCTACACAGAGGTTCCTGTCCTGGGTTTTTTCTCTATTTGCTCTTTCTCCTCCTCTTGCCAGCGTTAGTGTTGTGTGCTACAAGTAGCTACTCTTATACGAAATTTAAATTAGATAGTGCTGCCAGCAGCAGAGGTGGGTTAACTCACTTATTCCGTGGTCCGCGTAACTCCCCTACTTCCTCTGTCAAACCCAGAAGGAGGAAGTGGTGGAGTTACATGGACTGCAGGTGGAACGCATCGGCTATAGGCGGCATAGGTATGTTCAGAGGCGTAGCTAGGATTTTCAGCGCCCGGGGACAAAGACTATTAATGCGCCCCCCCAAAGTTAAGGTTGCGGCGCACGCAGCGCGCCGCGCCAAAAAAGGGCGTGGTCACATAATAAATGTGGGCGTGGTTATGGGTGGAGCCAAATGTATATGGAGGTTAGCAGGCTCACGCTCACCCACCCTCTGTCGAGATTTCCATAAGGGGGAATATCATTTTTCCAATAAACTGAACCACATATGATCAGATACAAATAAACCTAATTAATTTCCTTCCCCTAAGGTACAGGAGACAAAGACTTTTTAATGTATGGTGATTGTAGGTTAATATATACATTGATCATTGAGAAAGGCAGAGCATATTTTCATATGGCGATATAATATTGCCAAGTAATACTGAATTGCACAGTATGTGTCCCTCTAGAAAGATTAGTTGGGAATAACAGGCAGTCAGCTGAGTGCTATTTGCAATAGGTAATCTCATTCACCTTACTTGAACAATGGAAGCAGACAAGTACCTTGTTTGACCAAACAATTGCCAAACAAGAAGAGTCTTAGGACAATGAAAGAGACAGACCAGACCTTAACTAGCTTTTGTCGGTAAATGAACCAGTTTTTGTAAACAATGGCTCAGACCTGGCTGTATTTAATGCATAGAAGCCTTGGATGGGGGTTGTTTTCCTTTCACAATGTATGTGTTTCCAAAGTTCAGACACAAAAACAAAGCTTGGGAAATATATTGACTGTGCTGTCAGCAATAGTTCATATTAAAAAGCATAAAGTTATATTACAATTCCCCATCTAGGTTAAGAAAACAGACAGCACATGTATGCATCATTGCATAACAATTAAGAATGAATATAAAAAAAAGGTTATGGCATTGTATATGTATTAATATAAAGATTATTTGAATGAATATATCCAGGATGATATAGAGATGCTATATGTTTACCAGTGTTGTATGTTAAACAATAATGTTAGAGATATAAAACCCTGCTAACAAGCACAATGTGTTATAATGAGAGATCCATGGTGGTTTTAAGCATGTCAATGATTTTTGGATCAAATCCAATCTATCTTAAATATGGTAGAAAAGGTCACTGTATAATAAATAATAACCAGTGATTCCAGCAAAGTCAGCTATCCATAGAGGAATTATAACATTGATTTATTCACTGTTGGGTTATAATAAAACATGATTTTTGTTTTTAGTTTGCCAAATATCCCAGTAAGTCTGTGATTAGTTAGCCAACAGCACCTACAAAGGGTGAAAGCCAGTATTACACTGGGGTTAAAGATTAGTCACAGAAAGCTCCCATTGGTCACTCCCACTGCCCAGTGATAGGCTAGAAGATTTAATCTCCTGGGCAGGACCATAGGTAGTGAAGGGAATAAGATGAGAGGGGTCATTCAATGAGGGAGGATCAGACCATCAGGAGATCTGAGCAGACCAGGACATAGAGGATTCATGCCATCTGAACACAGCCACGCCGAAGAGGAACACGCCCAGAGGCCATCTTGGTGACTATACTTGAACCCAGTTCTGATTTTTCTTTTTAGTCATATGGCTTATCACAGCACGAATATCTGAACTTTTGATTTATTGACGATTGTCTTTCTTAAGTTTATAGTCATTTATAGCCAAAGGGAGTGCGTTCTTCCAGTGCACAGGAATTACTCATTCCATATATTTGATAAAACCCATTCAGTGGGTATATTTTTCTGTCGTTTAACACCACCAATAGTTCGAGAATCGCTGACTGTGAATGCCATAACTTGTTTTGGATAAAAGCGCTAGATACTTCAAGCTACCTCCTCTAGATATTTTGATACTTTGCCGCAGCATGTGCAAGCCACACCTAGCCAAGTTTAGGACGACTCAATAGATATCTTATTCCAAAATTATATGTATTTTACCCGCTTGCTCGGTGTAGTATCACAGGCCAGCGGAGGTTAAAGTGTAGACAGTGGGAAAATTCCTGTCATTTATAGTTGATTGCATAGAAATTGTGGGGCAACGCCCAGTCGTTATATCCACTGAGTCATCCTAAATTAGCCATTTTGTTTTTGATAAGCCACCATTTTGTTTGCGATAGCACCATTTTGATTTTTGATAGCAGCCATTTTGATTTTGATAACAGCCATTTTGTTTTCGTTCAAGTCATCCATTTTGTCTCCAGACATCCTGTGGTAAATTGAGTAACAGGGCCGACGGCCATATTTGAGGAGTCACATCTATGCACTGTATTTGAATTGACTGCTGAATGGTTTAAGCCTTTTGTATTTGGTGATTAAGTATAATAACATTTTGATGTTTTACTGAAATTATTATCCAGCTCATTGCTTATTATAAGAATGACCTTATGAGTTTTGTTATATATCAAAAGTGCAATTTTATATTGTTTTGATATTGTAATATTTATTCGATATTAAATTGATATTTTTATAAATTGGTCTATGTTTATTTACATGTTTAAACCAGTACTGTAAAACCTCGAAAAACGAGCTCACACAGTTAGGCGTGTGTTTGTATCTTAAGCTCCTCCTATTTTTTCCCAGGAGCATTACATTTACATTTTTGATTTTATAATTATTTTTAACAATTTATACAAACATTGACAAAACGCCCGACATAAGAATTGGAGGCCCTAGTGAGATTCGTTTACTTTCCATTACTGGTTTAAACAGTGTAAAAACGTTTTATTGAGCTGGTTTTATTGCATTGGCTATTGAATCATGAGTGCTACAGGTAGTGATTCAGAACTTCATTTGGAACAGACATTCCGAAAGATTGTGGAATTCGTATTTATACAGTTAAAATATAATGAGGAAGTAGATGACTGGATAGGTAGAATGAGGAAAAGTATAAAACAGGAAGCTGATTGTATATTTCAATCTAAAGGTATGGTTGATCATTATCTTTCATGTATGACCACAATAACTTCAGATTCCGAACTGAAGAAGAGGTTGTTAGGCGCCCTACCTTCTGTGTTATATGGGTTATTAGAGGTAGATATCCTTTCACAATCTAGAAAAAAAGAGATTGTACAGTTGAAATCCCAATTGCGAGGAACAGAGGAAAACGTCCAATCATTAACCTCTCAGTCACATAATGTGGAATCAGATCTTCAAATTATAAGGGCTGATAGAGACCAATTAATGATTGATATTTCAGACAGGGAGGTAGCGATCAAAAGTCTGGAAAGAGACGCCGAACGGAATCGTGAAGCGCATCGCAGACTTAGACAGGATTTTGAAGAACTACAACAGCAGTACTTCAAAATCCAACAGGCAGGTAGACTCGATAGATCATCCAGCCCTTGCCCGCCAGTACTCACTCCATATGACCTAAAATGGCAAGGCATGTTGGATCGTATGGAAACGGTATGTAAAACTATGAATACCATGATAGATGACAGTACAAGGGTCCCTAAAGATCAACATTTGGATTCCTCTCCAGAGAGAGATATGCAAATGAGGGCCCCTAGGTATGATGATTCCCATAAAGGTCACGACTCCCTTGCTGATATTGATTCAGATGAATTGGAGGCTGATGAGAGAAAGCGAGAATCCAGCCCTATCCCAAGAAGGGGGAAAGGTACGTATAGAGGGGAGTCAAATAGGGGAAATAATCAGTATCCACCAGAAAAACAGAGCTCAGCCAGCATCATAAAATTCTTAAACACCGCTGTGCCAAAGTTCACTAAAAAGGGTTCAGCGCAAATAGCATCCCACATGGAGTTGTATGAATCCACTATGGACTCTTTAAATCTGTCTGAAGCAGACAGGATCAGATTTCTCCCATGGGTTTTTGATGACAGATACCGCCACTATTTCACTTCATTTAAGGAGCGGGGTATCATTAGATGGCAAGCAGTTTCACACGAAGTGAAGCTTGAGTTTGGGCCATATCGCACTAACTCAGAAGCTAAACGAGATGTGTATCGACTTACTTGTCGACCCGATCAGAGCCCCCGAGAATTCCTTTCCGTGCTAAAAAACTCTTACAGTTTAGCATATCGGAATCCTAACTGGGAGTCTCTTGATTTTAAACAGGCATATTACGATGCATTGCCTACCCAAATAAAGTTAAGCATGGCCAATGAGTTAGACTTCGGAAACTCCCTAGAGAAAATGGTTACCTCAGCGACACTGCTGTTCAACATCAGTGGGAGTTCCAATGTAAGTGGGAGAAACAACAAAAAGTACCCAGAGCGCAGAGTAGAAGAAACCAAAGTGAAAGCGGACCTAAACCTTGAATCCCAGCAGAAGAAAATACCTCCTGCAAAAGTACCTATCCAGCAGGGCCAAAGACAGCAACAAAACCCTAATCAAAACAGACCACAAAATCCTAAAGGGTCAGATAGGGATAGCTCAGGTTCTGAGAACCAGGTCTACCGTCCTCGGTTCAATCGCAGGTATCAAGGATACCAGGGTTACCAAGGAAACCAGGGTAGTCAAAGGTATAGAGGTTACCAGGGATATAGAGAACCCCAGGGGTACAGACGACCCCAAAGATATAGACAATGGGATAACCGACCCAGGCAGCAGTGGGAAAGGAGACAGCACCCACCTAATTCACCTAGGGGTAGATCACCACCTAACTCACCTAGGAGTGGATCACCCGCAGGGAACAGATATGATCCCAGGAACCAGAACCCTCGCCGACCTAATAGGTTTGATCAGCTTGTTGATCAAGTGAACAAATTGAGTGACATGATGGGTAAGTTGGCTCAGGGATCTGCAGGAAGACAGCATGAGGATTTTTTAGCTGGGGAGGCAGGGCCCAGCTCTGCCAACTAAAGGAAACCGAGACAAATCACTATACGGAAATGGATATGGCAATACTAAATACGAGTAATGAAAATGATGTGCAATGTACCGACCTACCCCAGGTCGAGGAAGGGAAGTCTAATGTTCTTGATATTTCACCACAAATGGGTGATATTATGTCATTTGAGCCAGAGCGTGAAGTACCCTCTGTTCAGATTGTCCCATTGGTAGAATCCATGGGAACCCAAATGCCTTGCAGGCAGAATCAGGAGGAACAAGTTCCTAATACCCTGACGCTACAGAGAGATCATTCTCTGAAGCAACAAATGGAAAAACATTCCAATTTTCTTTGCAATCTTGAACAGGTAGATGGCCGGAATTTTATCGATACCCATCTACAAGATGGATGTATCGGACCGATCCCAGGTTTACTGGATACCGGTTCCCAGGTTACTATTCTGTCTTTTAACTATTACCAGCAGATCTTGGATTCATCACAAAGGAAGCCAAGATTAAAAGCCTTTGACGGTGCGCTAATAAGCGTTGGTGGTAATAGTTTACAAGTGAAAGGCACATCCTGGCTGACATATAAGATTGGTAAAAAGGTCATTAAACATCCAACTTTGATTGTTGATCTTCCATATGATAGATTGATCATTGGAATCGATCTGCTCAAACGACTAAATTCCATAATTGACTTCATAAATGAAGCAATATGGGCTCAAGTCAATACTCCAATTGATTTTGAGCGCTCCAGCAATGCACAGTCGCAACGTAGCTGCCATATGATTGAGGAAAGGCCTAACTCTGTTGAAATCCATTTCCGGAACAGTCAGATACCAGAAGTCACGATCCTGAAAAACGGTAAACCCGAGGAAAATGCTAACACTGCTTTTCACATCATAAATATCCGAAAGGATAAGATTGAAAAGATAATTCTGGAAGATGATGTGTTAACTATTGCCCTCAAAGGGGGAAGTCAGGAAGTGGCAGGCATAACCAAGCATACACAGGCAGTGGTTGAAATCGAGAAAATCAATGATAATGTGCTGGTTCCCGTGCAGGTAAATAATATTGCTCGGGTAAAATATGCCAAGTTGGATCTCAAATCTGAGGCCAGCTACATAAGCCTAGGACTGCTGAAGCAGGTTACCGACCCTCAGGTAATCAAATTTATCTCTACACAGGAATGGATCCACGATCTGGATAACGATAACCAGAGTCATAATGTAATTGCAAAATGCATCTTATCTGTGTCTCTAGGAAACAAATCTGCAAAACAGGTCTTCAGTGTGTTAAAGGAACCACAGTACCAAATGTACTTAGGAAACGACATTATTCACCGATTTGCCATACAGGTTGATCTGGTCAATAATGTTCTGTGGTCCAAATTATCCGGAAACCCAGAGGAATTCCAGGATAGAGAACAAGCCCTGAGATGGGGACAGCGAATACCATATGCAGTGGATATCACTGTCGCTGAAAAAGTAAAAGTCCCTGAAGGTTGCAAATCATTTCTTTTACCCATTCAAGTAAAGAAGGGGCAAAAGATGAGAAATGCAGATGCATTGATTTGTTTATCCAATCGGATGCAACAATTGGGGTTGAAGGTAAAACCAATTCCCCTAATAAATATTCATCAGGAACCATTATACATGGTCATGCAAAACATGAGCCCTCATAGTATCACGTTACAGGAGGATACAATGATTGGCTTAGCCATTGACTCAGAATATTACACTTTTGGATTCCAAAATGAAGTCATTGGATTAATACCTGATGAATATTTGACAGAAGAACAAATAGTGGACCAACAATATTTCTCAACACCTGAAGGATTGTTCAGCATACACTCTATTTATCCTTTCAGTTCTGAGGAAGGTACATGTCATGTCGAGGAAACATCATTGATTTTTAACCATGAAATCAATGAAAGTGAGTATCAATCACTCCAGCAGGGTAAGGATCAAGCATGTTACACCCCAAATGACTTAACTAATAGGCTTGAAGAAGCTTATGAGGTAGGTCAACCTGAGATTTTCCCAGAATTTCAGGAACGGGTAGAAGAACAACTCTCTATAGCTGATGGATGTTCTAATGAATCAGAACGACAGCAGCTAAGGCAACTATTCTGGGATTTCCAGGAGATGTTTGCCAAGGACTCTTATGACTGTGGGGAGACTAACCTGCATGTTACGAGAATCCTGACTGATCCAGATGCACCCCCTGTGTTTATCAAACAATATCGACTTCCGCTAGCAGCCTACGAGTCATTATCGGAAATTGTTAAGAACCTGGAAAAGAAAGGTATTATCCGCCCAGTACACAGTTCCTTCAATCATCCAGTACTCGGAGTTCTCAAACCGAATGGTCAGTTCCGTCTATGCTCAGACTTGAGACAGTTAAACGTGTCTACATGTCGGGTTGGCCTGTACCATACATTGACCAATGCTTGGCGCAAATCCAAGGGTCTAAAATATTCACAGCCCTTGACTGCGCACAAGGATATTGGACAATTAAAGTGGATGAAAGGGATCAATACAAACTAGCCTTCACATTCGGTAATAGACAATTTGCGTGGACCCGTACGCCTTTCGGATACATCAACGCAGGCCACGAATTTGCTGTGTTCATGCACAAAGCAATGCCTGATGCAGCTGAACGAGGTACCCTAACTTATGTCGATGATATCCTTATCAAAAGTACAATCTTTGAGGAACATATTTCAGAGTTGAGATATGTATTGAATCAACTAAGAGAAGCAGGTGTTAAACTTTCCCTACAGAAAGCTCAATGGTGCCGATCTAAAGTAAATTTCCTAGGACATGAAATTACTGCAGAAGGAATTAATCCACAGAAAAAGAAAGTGGAAGCAATCAAAAATACGAAGTCCCCCACAAATCTCAAGGAACTGAGATCATTCCTGGGGATGATGAATTATTCTCGCAAGTTCATGGATAACTATGCTGAGATTACAAAGCCGCTATTGCAGCTGCTAAAGAAAGGAGTACAATGGGAATGGAATGAGTGCCATGAACAAGCTGTATCTGAGCTTAAAACAAAACTCATACAGGCCCCATGCCTTGCTTATCCAGAAGGTGGTAAACCCTTCTATGTTGAAACAGGTTTTACCGACAAGAGTGTAAGTGCAGTTCTTTTCCAAAAGCAAGAAAGACTGAATAAAATAATTGCTTATGCCAGTAAATCACTATCACCAGTTGAAATCAAATTTAATAATTGTGAGAAGGCATTATTAGCAACTGTGTGGGCTTTGCAATATTTCAGAAGTTTTATTCAAGGGGAAAAGATCATTGTAGAAACTGCACACCAATCACTACAATATTTGCAAAGTAACCAAATAAAAGAAGGTAACCTGTCAAACAGTAGGATAACGGCATGGACAATGTCCCTAATGGGATGGCCACTGGAAATCAAATATAAACAGGATACTAAAAATCCAGTTGCTCAAGGATTAGCTGAACTCCATGATTGCTCTCATGTGGAACATAAAGATGAGCCACCAGAAAACGATTTTCTGGAAGAGCAATCTCTATCTCCATATAAATCCTATGAAGAGGAGTACTGCAAATCACTACCATGTGCATATGTTGACGGCTGTTCTTTTCACACAGAAGGAGATGAAAAGATGCTGGTTGCAGGTATCGGTATCGTATGGAATAACATATTTCCAGAGATATCTGCGGGATACAAAATTGGTCCCAAAAGTAGCCAGGTCGCAGAACTCGCTGCCGTGTATAAAGCTATACAAATGGCTATCGAACATGACCTTAAGGAATTTGTTTTGATAACAGATTCTGAGTATGTTCTGAACAGTTTTGTGGAATATTTTCCCAGTTGGAAAAGGACTAGCATGACAAGGAGTAACAAAAAGCCAGTCAAACATGGTAAATTGTTTTGTAAAATTGATGAACTGGTTAATACCCACGACCTTACCATTTATTGGAAAAAGGTAAGGGGTCATTCGAAACACCCTGGCGCTGATAAAGATGGGAACGATCTAGCAGATTCCCTCGCTAAGAAAGCAGCCATTGATGGTGAAATCTTCGATATCAATGACCTCATGGGAACTATCGAAGTAAATGTCACCACTAGGGGGCAGGCCCAAAAGGAGTCTCAACCCAGTGTAGCAATGTGGAGTCAAGATTCTCCTAATGAGGATCTCATTGCGAGCCAAAAGGGGGATCCCGTTATTGGTTTGTTTTATAAACATATTGGAAGTCCACATGATTATCCCATCACCGTGGAAGACTGCAGTGACAACGAAGAATTACGTATTCTGATGAAAGGTGTGTCACAATTTTCATTACAGGATGGATTGCTGATACGAACCTCGAAAAATGGTATTACGCAGTGGGTAGTACCCGCAGCATATCGGGGTTTGATGTTGCAACATGCTCATGATGCCCCGACAGCTGGTCATCGAGGAGAGAAAATAACGTATGAGTTATTAAGAGACTACGCTTACTGGCCACACATGTTACAGGATGTCAGGACATATTGTCAAGGGTGCTTGGTATGCCCTCAATTCCAGCCACAAGGTCCCACTCACAGGGCACCGCTGATGAAAAGAGGCATAGCTATGCCATGGTCAGACATCCAGATCGATTTTATTGGTCCAGTAACAACGTCCTCAAAAGGAAACCGGTATATGTTAACCGTAACATGCCTGTTCACTAAATGGGTAGAATGTCTACCAAGTAAAACATGCAGTTCCAGTGTGTGCGCATTACTGCTCATTAACCACATATTTTCCCGATTTGGTCTTCCACAGCGCATCGAATCCGATCGCGGAAGTCACTTCACCAGTGAAGTAATGACCAAAATGTGGGAAATCCTAGGGGTAAAACGGAAGCTACACATAGCTTACCGACCAGCCTCTAGTGGTGGAGTGGAGCGTTACAATCAATCCATTGTAAATATCCTGAAAAAATTTGTTAGCGAATCAGGTAAAGACTGGGATGTCAAGCTGCCACTAGTTCTTATGGCTATTAGAGCTACTCCAAGCGCAGCAACCAAACTTTCCCCATTTGAGATGCTCACTGGTAGAAAGATGGTGTTACCCCAGCATTTGCTTTACAAAACCTCAGATCATAACTTGATGAATGCAACTACTGCACATCAATATGTGGAAAACTTACGCAAGCACCTCCAGCATGCCTTTGCATTTGCTCAAAGAAACATCGAAAAAGCCGCAGTCAGTACGAAAACGTACTATGACCTCAAAACCACACAAAAGGAGTATCAGGTCGACGATAAGGTGTATCTGTATAATTTTGCCAGAGACCAGGTAAAGGAAAGGAAGTTCCTCCCTTCATGGAAAGGTCCATATCCCATCACTGATAAATTGTCTCCTGTGGTTTATAAGGTTAAGATCCCTAAGGGGGATGACTTTGTTGAAAGATGGGTACATATTAATCAACTGCGTATATGTCACCCTAGTTCACAATTGCGGAGAATTGAGCAATCTTGAAATGTGTCCTAACAAATTATTTTTCTCCTGACAGGTATACCTAATGATATATTTAATCTTCACTAGACACAAAGATTACAATCCGGCGCAAAGATGCCCCACCTGACGATTGCCATCCTTCACGCAGTCCTAATCTTGGGGAAGAGTGCCGAGCCAAGTGTGATGCCAGATCCAGCATCCGTGAGGTTACCGGATACAGCGGAGTTCATCATGACCAGATAGATGTTCCTATCCTAGAGGGTCCAGATGAGCCTAAACCCGCGATGTGTCGTTGAATGACGAGCTGATGTATCCGGGGTCCATTTGATGGAGATGCAAGTTGGATATCTGTTGCACACCAGATACTCACAGGAGTGAGTTGTTCAAATCTTGAAGCAGATCCGGAAAATCCTTTTGTTTGAACCAAAGGCCAAAGCAGTTCATCGCTGTTACAGTTGCTGTTTGCTACCTTTGCAGCAAGAGGAAACCTGTTTGTTTACATCCGGAGTATCATTTGCCAAGTTTATTTTTCTTGAAGCGTGAAACATGAACTTCAATGTGATGAAGACGATGTTTTAAAGTCCATTTTTCCCTTTCATACTTGGATTACCAGTACAAAACAAAGGTTATTCACAACGCGTTCCCACAGGAATGAAGCAACGAAAAACGATTATTAATCCTTGTTGTTCTTTTGAAATGATCACACATTGGAATATTCCAAAAGAGAAGGGGGATGTGTCGAGATTTCCATAAGGGGGAATATCATTTTTCCAATAAACTGAACCACATATGATCAGATACAAATAAACCTAACCTAACCTAACCTAGATACAAAAATACCTAATTAATTTCCTTCCCCTAAGGTACAGGAGACAAAGACTTTTTAATGTATGGTGATTGTAGGTTAATATATACATTGATCATTGAGAAAGGCAGAGCATATTTTCATATGGCGATATAATATTGCCAAGTAATACTGAATTGCACAGTATGTGTCCCTCTAGAAAGATTAGTTGGGAATAACAGGCAGTCAGCTGAGTGCTATTTGCAATAGGTAATCTCATTCACCTTACTTGAACAATGGAAGCAGACAAGTACCTTGTTTGACCAAACAATTGCCAAACAAGAAGAGTCTTAGGACAATGAAAGAGACAGACCAGACCTTAACTAGCTTTTGTCGGTAAATGAACCAGTTTTTGTAAACAATGGCTCAGACCTGGCTGTATTTAATGCATAGAAGCCTTGGATGGGGGTTGTTTTCCTTTCACAATGTATGTGTTTCCAAAGTTCAGACACAAAAACAAAGCTTGGGAAATCTATTGACTGTGCTGTCAGCAATAATTCATATTAAAAAGCATAAAGTTATATTACAATTCCCCATCTAGGTTAAGAAAACAGACAGCACATGTATGCATCATTGCATAACAATTAAGAATGAATATAAAAAAAAGGTTATGGCATTGTATATGTATTAATATAAAGATTATTTGAATGAATATATCCAGGATGATATAGAGATGCTATATGTTTACCAGTGTTGTATGTTAAACAATAATGTTAGAGATATAAAACCCTGCTAACAAGCACAATGTGTTATAATGAGAGATCCATGGTGGTTTTAAGCATGCCAATGATTTTTGGATCAAATCCAATCTATCTTAAATATGGTAGAAAAGGTCACTGTATAATAAATAATAACCAGTGATTCCAGCAAAGTAAGCTATCCATAGAGGAATTATAACATTGATTTATTCACTGTTGGGTTATAATAAAACATGATTTTTGTTTTTAGTTTGCCAAATATCCCAGTAAGTCTGTGATTAGTTAGCCAACAGCACCTACAAAGGGTGAAAGCCAGTATTACACTTGGGTTAAAGATTAGTCACAGAAAGCTCCCATTGGTCACTCCCACTGCCCAGTGATAGGCTAGAAGATTTAATCTCCTGGGCAGGACCATAGGTAGTGAGGGGAATAAGATGAGAGGGGTCATTCAATGAGGGAGGATCAGACCATCAGGAGATCTGAGCAGACCAGGACATAGAGGATTCATGCCATCTGAACACAGCCACGCCTAAGAGGAACACGCCCAGAGGCCATCTTGGTGACTATACTTGAACCCAGTTCTGATTTTTCTTTTTAGTCATATGGCTTATCACAGCACGAATATCTGAACTTTTGATTTATTGACGATTGTCTTTCTTAAGTTTATAGTCATTTATAGCCAAAGGGAGTGCGTTCTTCCAGTGCACAGGAATTACTCATTCCATATATTTGATAAAACCCATTCAGTGGGTATATTTTTCTGTCGTTTAACACCACCAATAGTTCGAGAATCGCTGACTGTGAATGCCATAACTTGTTTTGGATAAAAGCGCTAGATACTTCAAGCTACCTCCTCTAGATATTTTGATACTTTGCCGCAGCATGTGCAAGCCACACCTAGCCAAGTTTAGGACGACTCAATAGATATCTTATTCCAAAATTATATGTATTTTACCCGCTTGCTCGGTGTAGTATCACAGGCCAGCGGAGGTTAAAGTGTAGACAGTGGGAAAATTCCTGTCATTTATAGTTGATTGCATAGAAATTGTGGGGCAACGCCCAGTCGTTATATCCACTGAGTCATCCTAAATTAGCCATTTTGTTTTTGATAAGCCACCATTTTGTTTGCGATAGCACCATTTTGATTTTTGATAGCAGCCATTTTGATTTTGATAACAGCCATTTTGTTTTCGTTCAAGTCATCCATTTTGTCTCCAGACATCCTGTGGTAAATTGAGTAACAGGGCCGACGGCCATATTTGAGGAGTCACATCTATGCACTGTATTTGAATTGACTGCTGAATGGTTTAAGCCTTTTGTATTTGGTGATTAAGTATAATAACATTTTGATGTTTTACTGAAATTATTATCCAGCTCATTGCTTATTATAAGAATGACCTTATGAGTTTTGTTATATATCAAAAGTGCAATTTTATATTGTTTTGATATTGTAATATTTATTCGATATTAAATTGATATTTTTATAAATTGGTCTATGTTTATTTACATGTTTAAACCAGTACTGTAAAACCTCGAAAAACGAGCTCACACAGTTAGGCGTGTGTTTGTATCTTAAGCTCCTCCTATTTTTTCCCAGGAGCATTACATTTACATTTTTGATTTTATAATTATTTTTAACAATTTATACAAACATTGACAAAACGCCCGACACCTCCCTCAGTATGTACCTTCCAGCATGTTCCAAGACAAATTCAGCAATCATGAGCCCCCCCCCATCAAGACAAATTCAGCAATCATGAGGCCCCCAACACAACCAACTCAGCAATCATGAGGCCCCCAACAAGACAAATTTAGCAATCATGAGGCCCCCAACAAGACAAATTCAGCGATCTTGAGGCCCCCAACAAATCATGAGGTCCCCAACAAGACAAATTCAGTAACCATGAGGCCCCCAAAAAGACAAATTCAGCAGTCATGAGTCACATAAATAGACAGCATTTCACATAAATAGGTAGAATGCCCCCTTAATATGGTAGCACTTTGAAGACAAAAAACAAAAGACCGAGAGCCCAAATAGTGTAGTATCTCAAGGAAAGAGAGACACACAGAAATAAAGTAGATATATACTCACAAACATAGGTTGCCCCTAGGCAACCACTCCACATGCAGGTGGGGAGAATTAGAACCTGACCCCACTCAGGTGTAAAATGTCGCTCTCTGTAGAAAAATTAGGAAAAATCCTTGCCACCCCAGGTGGACTGCATTGTGTTTAGGAAAAAAGACCAGAGGCGCCAAAAAGAGTAAAAACATATAGGTTTAAAAACCCGGGGGGAGGTAAACTCACCACCCGTTCCACAGACACAAAACCAATCGAGACCACAATATTTGGTCAAAGATATTCACAGTTTATTAGTACTCCCAGGTGCTACGCGTTTCACGGGACTATCCCGCTTCCTCAGGCAATCAAACAGGAGTACAAGCTAAAAAGATACAAAACAATAATATACATAAATATCGGCCCCAAAAGCTTGTAATGACTTAAACAACTAAACAACGGAATAAAGTGCAGGTATCAGTATGGATATGTAGTTTAGATATATGATAATTGAGAATCATTAGGATATCAATGTATACACAAACGCTACCGGACAGTGCCTTAATACAGACATTTACACTACTTGTCCCATAGACCACTATTCAATATTTCCTTTTGTAAATAGTGGTTAAAAAGATGGCTATAGTCTATTGCTAAATAAAGGTAACCAGGTTAAAAGGTCTAGCATAAGTAGAATAATCGACAGGGGTATACTTAAATAAAATACAATACAATACTGTATAGGTGTGTACTAAAATAAAATACAATGCTGTATAAGTATAAGCATAATAAAGACCTGTCCAACATGGACAAAGTAGGAAACACTCACCAATTGGGGGTCTGGAGCAAGTATAAGCGCCTCAGTGGGAGAGCGAGGTTTACTGAGTGCTATAAATAACGTGTAGGCGCGGGGAACGCCGTCCCCGCAATGTTCTCATCAACTTCCGCTATACTAAGCGGAAGTGATGTGTGTCGCGCATGCGCCGGAAGGTATCAGCGCCATCTTGGAAGCGGGACGCTGTGGGCAACGCGTACGCCGCTTGTAGGCGGCTATCCCATGCGTCTACGCGTCCAACATGGCGCACATACATATAAGTTAGCGGCGCTGTATGCGCCTAAAACGCCATAGGAACGTCTCAACGTTTCTATATATCTAAATATCTAAATTATGCGGATTGACCAGGTGGTGGGGACTCTGATCGGGGGGGTATGTGCAAACATCTAGACTTCATTAGGTATAACAAAACTGGGGGGATCCTGCTCAATGGAATTTTGTATATAAATCTCATTTTTTGCACTTATCACAACATTAAAAATATAAAAAACATATATATCCCGCAAATAAACAAACAGAAATGACACAATCCACAGTATCAAAAACACAAGGAATGTACAAAACAGTAGTTACAGATATATATGTTATAAAAACAATAAACTGGAAAACCCATATGAATAAACATGACATAGATAAAAAATAATCAGAGATAAGAATGAATAAAATTATGATAACAAAAACCATTGTTATCTCAGCAGATCAAATCGATAAAAGAGAGGACACCTATACTAAAACTTTATCAATCGTGGTGCAACTACAAGCACGCATAAAGCCAAATATTGTTAGGGTATAGATATCGTATTCATTCTTTGGGCTAAAACGCTTTCTCCAAAACCTCGTTAAGACCGTTCGGAACCAGACTTTTTAGGATATTGATCCAGTAGATCTTCTGGCGCAAGGCTTCAAAAGTATTAGGGATGTGTGGGGAAATCGCCTCGATAAAGGTAATACGGAATAGCAACGGATTGTGATCATGGTGCGTGCCAAAGTGTCTGGAGACGCTGTGAAGTGCTAGATTATTAATAATATTCCTCTTGTGCTGGCCGACCCTGCTGCGGGCCTCCTGGGTAGTGCGGCCCACATATTGGAGGCCGCACGGGCAGGAAATGAGATAGACGATAAACCGGGAGTCGCAATTAATGTGTTGTTTAATTGGGTAAACACTTGATGTAACAACTGAGTGGAAGGTATTAGTATCAATCACAAACTGGCAGGCGGTGCAACGGGGCTTGTTACATGGATGTGAACCCGATGCAACACTGCCTTTAGGCTGTGCATTCCTGAGCCTGCTTGGTGCAAGGAGATTACGCAGATTGGGGGCCCTCCTGTACGTGAGTGGTGGTCTAACCGGGATTGCTTGCTTCAGGTAGGGGTCTTGGAGTAGGAGGTCCCACCTGTTTTGCAGTATTGATCTAATGGTTTTGTGTTGGGCACTAAATCTAGTGATGAAACGTGGGAATGACGATGCAAGTGTAGTGGTAGGCGCAGGTTTAGTGGGGGCCTTCTGAGTGGCTTTAAATCTGGCATCTTTTAGTAGCTTATTTGGGTACTTTCGTTCCTTGAATTTATTTGTCAAAATTACAGATTGCGAATGGAAGTCCTCCCGGTCTGTACAGTTGCGGAATATACGTTTGTACTGGCAATAGGGGGTATTGGTGGTCCAAGGTTTGTGGTGGTGACTATTAAAATGAATGTAATTATTCGCGTCAACCTTTTTAAAAAAAGTCTTAGTTTTTATTTTACCTCCGTCCGCCTGTAACGAAAGGTCAAGAAATTCTATAGTGGTGCAATGGTGTTGAGCAGTGAATTGCAAGCCTGCTATATTATTGTTAAGGTAATGAATAAAATGTGTAATGCTATTGGGGTCACCATGCCAGATAAAAATTAAATCGTCGATGTATCTTTTATAGAATATAATATTATTGTGAAAGGGATGTTCAGGATAAAATTTTAACCGTTCTAGTAGGCCCATGGACAAGTTAGCAAACGAAGGCGCAAATGAACTGCCCATGGCCGTCCCAGTGAGCTGATGGTAGTACTTGTTCTGAAAACTAAAGGTATTATGTGTCAAGATAAACTCGGCACATTGTGTAATGAAACTTCTCTGGGCCCCAGGCATGAGTGGATTGGTCCTTAAGAAATGGTCTATGGCCGTTAGTCCAAAGTCATGGGGAATATTGGTGTATAATGACGTAACATCACAAGTGAGCCAATGATAACCGTCTTGCCAAACTATATCCTTTACCAACTGTATGAGGTGCTGTGAATCCTTGAGGTAAGAAGGAAGTGACCGTACATGAGGTTGGAGGTGATGATCAACAAAAACCGACAAATTGCTCGTAGTGGAATCGATACCCGATATGATTGGTCTACCCGGTGGTTTGATGAGTGTTTTGTGTATCTTGGGCAAGTAATAAAAGAATGGAGTTCTGGGGTGCTGGTTGATGAGGAAGGTTCTCTCATTTTTCGTGAGAATGCCCTTAAAAAAATGTTCATTTATGAATGCTTTTAATGTGTTGTTATATTCATCTGTCGGGTCGTGGTCAAGGATGGCATAATGTTGTGGGTTGTCCAACAGACGAAAGGCCTCCTCCAAATAGTCTGCCCGATTGAGGAGGACAACTCCCCCACCCTTGTCCGCAGGTTTGATTACAATGTCATATGTTGTTTTAAGTCTATGGAGAGCAGATTGTTCTGCATGTGTAAGGTTGGAGGAGGGAGAGTCACGTAAGTTGATCTTTAGGAGATCTTCTAGAACTAAATCGTGAAAGGATTGTAGTAGATGGCCTTTGGATGCTGTGGGGTAGAACCTAGAGCGTCCCTTGAGTTGAGTGGTAATATACCTTTCAGTCGAGACCTCCCCTGGGTTTATCATTACCGGCGGTATAGATGGATCGTCCGTAACGATCAATCCATTGTCTGAGTTAGCAAATGTATCTTTGTGTTTTTTTATGGCAAAATGCCGTCTTAGCGTAAGTTTCCGTACATAGGCATTAAGATCAGTGTATAGTTCATTTAAATTTGATGTGTTAGTAGGGCAAAAAGATAGACCTTTTTCCAATAATTTTGTTTCATGAACAGATAATAGATGGTCAGATAAGTTGAAAATGCTTCTTAGCTGTGAGTTGGGGTTCACAGCACCTCATACAGTTGGTAAAGGATATAGTTTGGCAAGACGGTTATCATTGGCTCACTTGTGATGTTACGTCATTATACACCAATATTCCCCATGACTTTGGACTAACGGCCATAGACCATTTCTTAAGGACCAATCCACTCATGCCTGGGGCCCAGAGAAGTTTCATTACACAATGTGCCGAGTTTATCTTGACACATAATACCTTTAGTTTTCAGAACAAGTACTACCATCAGCTCACTGGGACGGCCATGGGCAGTTCATTTGCGCCTTCGTTTGCTAACTTGTCCATGGGCCTACTAGAACGGTTAAAATTTTATCCTGAACATCCCTTTCACAATAATATTATATTCTATAAAAGATACATCGACGATTTAATTTTTATCTGGCATGGTGACCCCAATAGCATTACACATTTTATTCATTACCTTAACAATAATATAGCAGGCTTGCAATTCACTGCTCAACACCATTGCACCACTATAGAATTTCTTGACCTTTCGTTACAGGCGGACGGAGGTAAAATAAAAACTAAGACTTTTTTTAAAAAGGTTGACGCGAATAATTACATTCATTTTAATAGTCACCACCACAAACCTTGGACCACCAATACCCCCTATTGCCAGTACAAACGTATATTCCGCAACTGTACAGACCGGGAGGACTTCCATTCGCAATCTGTAATTTTGACAAATAAATTCAAGGAACGAAAGTACCCAAATAAGCTACTAAAAGATGCCAGATTTAAAGCCACTCAGAAGGCCCCCACTAAACCTGCGCCTACCACTACACTTGCATCGTCATTCCCACGTTTCATCACTAGATTTAGTGCCCAACACAAAACCATTAGATCAATACTGCAAAACAGGTGGGACCTCCTACTCCAAGACCCCTACCTGAAGCAAGCAATCCCGGTTAGACCACCACTCACGTACAGGAGGGCCCCCAATCTGCGTAATCTCCTTGCACCAAGCAGGCTCAGGAATGCACAGCCTAAAGGCAGTGTTGCATCGGGTTCACATCCATGTAACAAGCCCCGTTGCACCGCCTGCCAGTTTGTGATTGATACTAATACCTTCCACTCAGTTGTTACATCAAGTGTTTACCCAATTAAACAACACATTAATTGCGACTCCCGGTTTATCGTCTATCTCATTTCCTGCCCGTGCGGCCTCCAATATGTGGGCCGCACTACCCAGGAGGCCCGCAGCAGGGTCGGCCAGCACAAGAGGAATATTATTAATAATCTAGCACTTCACAGCGTCTCCAGACACTTTGGCACGCACCATGATCACAATCCGTTGCTATTCCGTATTACCTTTATCGAGGCGATTTCCCCACACATCCCTAATACTTTTGAAGCCTTGCGCCAGAAGGAGATCTACTGGATCAATATCCTAAAAAGTCTGGTTCCGAACGGTCTTAACGAGGTTTTGGAGAAAGCGTTTTAGCCCAAAGAATGAATACGATATCTATACCCTAACAATATTTGGCTTTATGCGTGCTTGTAGTTGCACCACGATTGATAAAGTTTTAGTATAGGTGTCCTCTCTTTTATCGATTTGATCTGCTGAGATAACAATGGTTTTTGTTATCATAATTTTATTCATTCTTATCTCTGATTATTTTTTATCTATGTCATGTTTATTCATATGGGTTTTCCAGTTTATTGTTTTTATAACATATATATCTGTAACTACTGTTTTGTACATTCCTTGTGTTTTTGATACTGTGGATTGTGTCATTTCTGTTTGTTTATTTGCGGGATATATATGTTTTTTATATTTTTAATGTTGTGATAAGTGCAAAAAATGAGATTTATATACAAAATTCCATTGAGCAGGATCCCCCCAGTTTTGTTATACCTAATGAAGTCTAGATGTTTGCACATACCCCCCCGATCAGAGTCCCCACCACCTGGTCAATCCGCATAATTTAGATATTTAGATATATAGAAACGTTGAGACGTTCCTATGGCGTTTTAGGCGCATACAGCGCCGCTAACTTATATGTATGTGCGCCATGTTGGACGCGTAGACGCATGGGATAGCCGCCTACAAGCGGCGTACGCGTTGCCCACAGCGTCCCGCTTCCAAGATGGCGCTGATACCTTCCGGCGCATGCGCGACACACATCACTTCCGCTTAGTATAGCGGAAGTTGATGAGAACATTGCGGGGACGGCGTTCCCCGCGCCTACACGTTATTTATAGCACTCAGTAAACCTCGCTCTCCCACTGAGGCGCTTATACTTGCTCCAGACCCCCAATTGGTGAGTGTTTCCTACTTTGTCCATGTTGGACAGGTCTTTATTATGCTTATACTTATACAGCATTGTATTTTATTTTAGTACACACCTATACAGTATTGTATTGTATTTTATTTAAGTATACCCCTGTCGATTATTCTACTTATGCTAGACCTTTTAACCTGGTTACCTTTATTTAGCAATAGACTATAGCCATCTTTTTAACCACTATTTACAAAAGGAAATATTGAATAGTGGTCTATGGGACAAGTAGTGTAAATGTCTGTATTAAGGCACTGTCCGGTAGCGTTTGTGTATACATTGATATCCTAATGATTCTCAATTATCATATATCTAAACTACATATCCATACTGATACCTGCACTTTATTCCGTTGTTTAGTTGTTTAAGTCATTACAAGCTTTTGGGGCCGATATTTATGTATATTATTGTTTTGTATCTTTTTAGCTTGTACTCCTGTTTGATTGCCTGAGGAAGCGGGATAGTCCCGTGAAACGCGTAGCACCTGGGAGTACTAATAAACTGTGAATATCTTTGACCAAATATTGTGGTCTCGATTGGTTTTGTGTCTGTGGAACGGGTGGTGAGTTTACCTCCCCCCGGGTTTTTAAACCTATATGTTTTTACTCTTTTTGGCGCCTCTGGTCTTTTTTCCTTAATATGGTAGACACCTCTCACCTGGCAGCAGTTCTCCAAAATACACTCAATCTGACGTGGTTCCCCAAAAATAGGTAGCCCCAGGTCTATAGTTGTCCCCAGAATAGGTGGCCAGCAGTATAGATGTCCCCAGAATAGGTGGCCAGCGGTATAGATGTCCCCAGAACAGGTAGCCAGGGGTAGAGATGTCCACAGAACAGTTAGCCAGGGGTATATGTGCCCAGTATATGTAGCCAGAGGTATATGTGCCCAGTATATGTAGCCAGTGGTATATATGCCCAGTATATGTAGCCAGGAGAATAATATGTGCCCAGTATATATAGTCAGGCGTATATGTGCCCAGTATATGTAGCCAGGGGTATATATGCCCAGTATATATAGGCAGGGGTATATATGCCCAGTATATGTAGCCAGGGGTATATATGCCAAGTATATGTAGCCAGGGGGTATATATGCCCAGTATATGTAGCCAGGGGGTATATATGCCCAGTATATATAGGCAGGGGTATATATGCCCAGTATATGTAGCCAGGGGTATATATGCCAAGTATATGTAGCCAGGGGGTATATATGCCCAGTCCACGTAGCCAGGGGGTATATATGCCCAGTATATGTAGCCAGGGGTATATATGCCCAATATATGTAGGCAGGGGGTATATATGCCCAGTATATATAGGCAGGGGTATATATGCCCAGTATATGTAGCCAGGGGTATATATGCCAAGTATATGTAGCCAGGGGGTATATATGCCCAGTATATGTAGCCAGGGGTATATATGCCAAGTATATGTAGCCAGGGGGTATATATGCCCAGTCCACGTAGCCAGGGGGTATATATGCCCAGTATATGTAGCCAGGGGTATATATGCCCAATATATGTAGGCAGGGGGTATATATGCCCAGTATATATAGGCAGGGGTATATATGCCCAGTATATGTAGCCAGGGGTATATATGCCAAGTATATGTAGCCAGGGGGTATATATGCCCAGTATATGTAGCCAGGGGTATATATGCCAAGTATATGTAGCCAGGGGGTATATATGCCCAGTATATGTAGCCAGGGGTATATATGCCCAGTATATGTAGCCAGGGGGTATATATGCTCAGTCCACGTAGCCAGGGGGTATATATGCCCAGTATATGTAGCCAGGGGTATATATGCCCAGTATATGTAGCCAGGGGTATATATGCCCAGTATATGTAGGCAGGGGTATATGTGCCCAGAGTAGGTAGCCAGGGTTATATGTGGCCAGAGTAGGTAGCCAGGGGTATATGCCCAGTATATGTAGTTAGGGGTATATGTGCCCAATATATGTAGGCAGGGGTATATGTGCCCAGAGTAGGTAGCCAGGGGTATATGTGCCCAGAGTAGGTCGCCAGGGGTATATGTGCCCAGAGTAGGTAGCCAGTAGCCAGGGGTATATGTGCCCAGAGTAGGTAGCCAGAGGTATAGGTGCCCAGAGTAGGTAGCCAGGTGTCCCCCTCCCCAGCAGGAGGGGAGCAGCGCAGAGAAGAGCTGCTCTCTCTCTCCCTCGCTGTCCCCTCCAATGTCTGTCCGGTGTCTGGCAGCGGCGGGCGGAACTTACCTCCGTCTCGTCGCAGCGCCAGATGGATCTGCCGCTACTCTGGTCTGGTCCAGACCAGAGCAGCAGCTGCGCACCCGAACTTCCGGCCGGTGTTCCGACGCGGCGCTGGAGTGTGATGGAGGTGAGTTCCGCCCGCCGCTGCCAGCCACCGGACAGACATTAGAGGGGACAGCGAGGGAGAGAGAGAGCACCTAAGGTGAGGGAAGGAGGGGGGAGATGGCCCCCCTTCCCCACCGTCCGCACAGCTCTAGCTCTCTCTCTTCTCTGCGCTGCTCCCCTCAGCCTCAGCCCCGCAACAACAAAAAAACCCGAAGCTCAGCTGGGCGCCCTTGGGGACCCGGCGCCCCGGGGCACTTGTCCTACCCCGACCCCCCCTAGCTCCGCGCCTGGGTATGTTAACCCCCTCTGCTGTGGGTAGCGCTATCCATTTAAAATTTTGATGAGGAGCGTACTCGTAGTGCACAACACTACACAGCTGTTCTATAGTTCACACGACATTATTTTTGGATCTTGCATTAGGACTCGCAATGTCCAGTTAGGAGACGCAACATACACTGATGCTAATTTTACAATGTTTACCATATGTTTCATGATGTATTTCCCTTTTCGGCGCCTGTCAGACTAGTTTCTAGTGCAATGCCGTGTTTTGACTGGCCAGCTACACACGCACCCGGTTACCCAAGCAACGTCTGTTGCCAAGTGTCTGTCATCTAAACGTTCCAGCCACTTCCAGTTTTGGGTGGAGCGCAGAAGGAGGAAGCGACAGAGGCAGATGACATCAGCAGCATGGCATCCGGAAGGTTACCTGTGATCGAACAGATGCCAGCAGACAGGGACACAACCTCGGAGGAAGTACTCTTTAGAGCGAGATGGCCGTCAGTCTACCCACCAGTGCCCACAACCACTTCTCTCTTTAACATGATATGTAGACTGTTCACCTTGTGCATTTTGTTTTTTGCAATAATCAACTGCAGCAATGCCAAGTGTAACATAATCAATAGAATAAAAATAAACAAGGTGAAAAAATTGGATAGACCAGCAGGAGGTGCCATAAAGTGCAATGTACTGCAATGATCAGTGTGGAAACGTGAAGTAATACATCATAAAAACATATAGAAAAAAAAGATTTAATAAGGAGGCTCAAAAAACTTTTGATAAAAAGGTTTAGATTTTTATTCAGCACTTAGAACTATGCGTTTCACGGCGTAAGCCGATTACTCAGGTTAATTAGTGTGCCTTAAAAACAAAAACAATGGCGGTCAGGACCAGATAATATATGCCCGGGTAAATAGAACATAGGATAAAATCTAAAGACATAGTAACGTAATAAAAATTCTTTAGTAACAAAATTAGTATTCATAGTACCAAAATAAAAAAGTGAAAAAATTAGATCACCAATTACTGATGAAAACATACAGTTAAAAATAAGGGCTTGTTCAGACTATACATGCTGCCGTGCGCATTTTGGCAGCACGTATAGTGTGCGACACAAGAACGGTAGTGAATGGGATCTGCAGTGCAGCGCATAGTAGCGCACATGGCGTGCAATCGTATAGGTTGCATTCCAATCGCACAGCCATCTGCGCTGAATGATCTGAACGAGGCCTAAAGCGCTTTTTTTTAATCAAGAACTTGGTCAAAAAAAACAAACAAAAAACATCATATAGGTAGCCAGTATGATTTTTAACTCAATCAGAGCAAATCTGATAATATAGGTGAGGGTGAGGCTGAGGTTGGACAAAAATGGCGCCGTTATAGACTTCAATGCAATTATCGCTAATTTGACAAAAAAAGCATAAAAAAGGGCGCAACAAAAAATTTCGGTAACGTTATAGTTTTTGAGGTAGTTATCATTTTAGAAGTTTACAATGGTATCGTTTTTGTCATATCATTTTGTTAAGTACAGATTTTACGTTGTCCAAAGGTATTATCGTTAATATATGTAAAAGGGTGTTTATGCAGAGGGAGTGGTTAGGGTTAGGCATCACCAAGAGAAGTGGTTAGGGATAGGCGCTGTGTAATATTTTGGCGCTTTATAAATTCAATAAATAATAATAATAATAATAATAAAAATAATAGGCACCACCTAGGCGGCGGTTAGTTTTAGGCACCACCAGGGGGGGGGGGGGAGGGTTAGGCACCACCAGGGGGGTTAGGGTTAGGCACCACCGGGGAGTGGTTAGGGTTAGGCACCACTAGGGGAGTGGTTACTTTTTAGGCACCACCAGGGGAGTGTTCTGTGTGAGGGTAGGGTTGGGTTAAGCAGTATTGACGAAAAATGTTATGACATTTAACGTTAATATTGGTTATTATTTCTCGTTTGTTTTTGCAACATTAATTATCGTTAATACAGCTTGAAAACGATGATTCTCGCTAGCAAATTTCGTTAATACCTGGCACCAAATTCGTTAATAACTCGGGCCCTTTTTTTTGGCGCCCTTTTTTCATGCACGCAAAAAAAAAAAAAATCAACAAACCAGCTACAGTGGACTATTTGATCGTTTTTAGTATATCGTTTATTCTTACATGTAGTTCTCATTTAATTGCTCAAAGTATAACATTGTTAATAAACGTACTGTTAATAATAGGCACCTTTAAGTGACCTAAATAACTTTTCTTCGTTTAAATAAAAAAAAATCTTGAGAAGTTAAAAGCTGCAAACTCCCCATGTGGCCAACAGGCTGACTCAATCTGAATCAGAGAGAAAAGTGGAAAGTGTTAATTGCCTGGTTACCAGCTTCCAAGAATGGCTGGGCTCTCCTTTGAAGGAACCTATTTATAGTAACAATAAAAAGTATGTGAACCCTTTGGAATTATATGGATTTCTGCAATAATTGGTCAAATTGTGATCTGATCTTCATCTAAGTCACAGCAATAGACAATCACAGTCTGCTTAAACTAATACCACACAGATAATTAAATGTTTCCATGTTTGTATTGAACACTAGAGATGGGCCGAAACTCCGATTTTAGGTTCGCGAACTTCCGCAAAAGGTTCAGTTTGCGCAAACTTTCGTGAACCGCAATAGACTTCAATGGGGATGTGAACTTTGAAAACTAGAAACATTTATTCTGGCCACAAAAGTGATGGAAAAGATGTTTCAAGGGGTCTAACACCTGGAGGGGGGCATGGCGGAGTAGGATAGATGCCAAAGTCCCGGGGAAAAATCTGGATTTGACGCACAGCAACGTTTTAAGGGCAGAAATCACATTGCATGCTAAATTGCAGGCCTAAAGTGCTTTCAAACATCTTGCATGTGTATATGTTACGGCCAAAACCAGAAATCGGCCAATTCTAGAATTGGCCGGCCGTTTCTAGAACCGGCCGATTTGACGTCGGCCAAAGTCCAAAATGCTGGGAATTTCTGACATTGGCCGGCCAGTTCTAGAACCGGCCAAAGTCAGTCGGCCAAAGTCCAGAAACATGAATGGCACTTGGAACTATTTGTTAGTTACAACTGATACAAATCCTGCAATAAATCTGCAGTGTGTCTACATCCTGCTTTCTTGGGAGCAGGCATATTGTTAACATCATGTGCTTTTAAATTAGCTGCTTTGTTGTGGCAGTCAGGTGGGTGCTATACGTGGCTGGAGGGGGGGGGGGGGGAAGCTTTGCTGAGGGGAGGGGGGGCCTTTGCTGGGCGCTTTGCATGGCTGGGGGGAGGGATTTGCTGGGCGCTTTGCATGGCTGTGGGGGGGGGAGGGGACTTGCTGGGTTTTTGCATGGCTGGGGTTTGATATGCTGGGCCCTTTGCATAGCCAGGGGGGGGGGGCTTTTCTGGGCACTGTGCATTGCTGGGGTAGTTTTGCATGGCTGTGGGGGGTGGGGGCCTTTCTGGCTGCTTTGCATGGCTGGGGGGAGGGATTTGCTGGGCGCTTTGTATGGCTGAGGGGGGGGGGGGGGATTTGCTGGATTTTTGCATGACACTTTGGATTTGCTGGCCGTTTTGCATGGCTGGGGGGGGGGGATTTGCTGGGGGGTAAATGCTGGGCGCTTTGCTGGGCACTGTGCCTTGCTGGGGTAGTTTTGCATGGCTGTGGGGGCTTTTCTGTATGGCTGAGGGGGGGGGGGGAATTTGCTGGGTTTTTGCATGACACTTTGGATTTGCTGGCCGTTTTGCATGGCTGGGGGGGGGGGATTTGCTGGCCGTTTTGCATGGCTGGGGGGGGGGATTTGCTGGCCGTTTTGCATGGCTGGGGGGGGGGATTTGCTGGCCGTTTTGCATGGCTGGGGGGGGGGATTTGCTGGCCGTTTTGCATGGCTGGGGGGTAAATGCTGGGCGCTTTGCTGGGCACTGTGCCTTGCTGGGGTAGTTTTGCATGGCTGTGGGGGCTTTTCTGGCTGCTTTGCATGACTGGGGGGGGGGGGGGCAGCCTGCGCTATTTCCAGACCCCAGATCAGAGCGGCGGAGAGGAGCTGAGCAGCGCGCACACTACCCGCCCTGACCCATACACTTCACATGCGGAAGTGAGCAATGACGTCACCTCTGCATGGAAGTGTAAGCGTCTTTGCGGGTCGCGTGTGCGGCGCTGCTCTGCCTCTCTTTACCTCTCCGGTCCGGGTCGTCCTGATGTGAGGTCTGGCAGTGACTAGCGGCATCAGGGGAGGGAGAGGTGAGCGGCAGATCGGGACTTGGCCGGCCACACTTAGCCAGAACGCGTTCTGGCCGGCCAAAGTCCGGAAGAAACGTTTATTTCTAATATTGGCCGCATCAGCCGGCCACTTCTAGATTTGACCGGCCAGAACCCGAAGTGGCCAGACTTCGGGTTCTGGCCGTAACATATACATCAATCAGGTAGTGTAATTAGAGTTCTGCTTCACACTGACACGCCAAATTCACTGTGTAATGCACCGCAAACAGCTGTTTGCTTAGTGATGGCTGTGCTGGACTGGTGCACACCATGGCGAGAGTGGTTTTCCAGCCCATATGGTCACCGGGCTGTGGTAACTCAATGATAGAACAACAGTAACTGTCCAGCTGATCAAATTTAGTCTGTCCACAATGAAGCAAAGACCTTATTATCTTCTTGTATGTAGGTAGGCATAGGTAGGTGCCCCAGTATAGGTAGGTAGGCATAGGTAGATGCCCCAGTAGTTAGCTAGGCATGGGTAGGAGTCCCAGTATACATAGGTAGGCATAGGTAGGTGTCCCAGTATAGGTAGATAGGCAAAGGTAGGTGCCCCAGTAGTTAGCTAGGCATAGGTAGAAGTCCCAGTATAGGTAGGTAGACATAGGTAGGTGCCCCAGTAGTTAGCTAGGCATAGGTAGGAGACCCAGTATAGGTAGGTAGGCATAGGTAGGAGACCCAGTATAGGAAGGTAGGCATAGGTATGTGCTCTAGTATAGGTAGGTAGGTAGGTAGGTAGGCATAGGTAGGTGTCCCTGTATAGGTAAGTAGGTGCCCCAGTAGTTAGGTAGGCATAGGTAGGTTTCCCAGTATAGATAGTGAGGCAGGGCCTGGCTGGCACAGTAATAACAATTACAAAGGTCCAGCTGCAACACATAGGGCTGTATAATGCAGTGTCAGTGGGCAACACAAAAAAAAAACACATCAGGGTAACATTAGCTCTCAAAAGAGCTGTTGAGGGGTGCTATTTTAGCAATAACAATCAGCCAGGAGCAAGCTAACAAGCCTACAAAGGCCTAACTAATCCTTCCCTATGAGAGTCTGACAGCAGCTGTCCCTTCACTAAGTAATGCAGGCACACGAGTGAGTGTAAAGCTTGGTGCTGCCTGCCTTTTATAAGGGGGGGGGGGGGAGTGGTTCCAGGAGAGAGTGTAGCCTAATTGGCTACAATGGGCCTGCTGACTGTGATGTAGAGGGTCAAAGTTGACCCTAATGGCGCACTATGGGGGCGAATCGAACTTCCGCAAAAGTTTGTGTTCGCTGGCGAACGCAAACCACCAAAAGTTCGCCTGGAACCGTTCGCATGCAAACCGTTCGGGCCATCTCTATTGAACACACCATGTAAACATTCACATTGCAGGTGGAAAAAGTATGTGAACCCTTGGATTTAATAACTGGTTGAGCCTCCTTTGGCAGCAATAACTTCAATCAAACATTTCCTGTAGTTGCAGATCAGACATGCACAATGGTCGAAAGTAATGTTTGACCATTCCTCTTTACAGATCTGTTTCGGTTCAGCAGTATTCTTGGGGTGTCTGGTGTAAATTGCTTTCTTGAGGTCATGCCACAGCATCTCAATCGGGTTGAGGTAAGGACTCTGGACCACTCCAGAAGGTGTATTTTCTTCTGTTTTTAGCCATTTCTTGTGACCCTAACCAGAGTAAATATTTGTAAAAAAAAAGTTTAAAAGAGAGGTGCTCATGCCCATAATTTACAGCTTTCAAGAGCATGTTTGTAATGACCTGAGGAAGCGGGCCAACAGCCATGCAACCCATTGTCTTATGTGCATGAACAAAATGTATATTTACTGTTGTGGTTTGTCCTTAAAGGACAACTATCAAAGTTTTTTTCATGTTTTATGTGAAGAAAATATGACATTTACAGAGAACAATTTACACTGTGGGCATTACTATGGAAGACCGTGTCCAGCACATCCAGCATACAGAAACAATCTTCCCTGGCTGTAATACTGTGACTGGAATGTGTTCAGATCAATAGAAAGCATAAATATAGCTTCAAATTTTCAAAATTTGCCTCAGGCGGCAAAAAGTCTAGGGCCGGCCCTGCCACAACCCCATATTTTCACAGAAATGAATAGTTCTCTACACTGCTACTAGTGTCTGACCCTTAACCCATTAGCAACTTCAATAGAGTGATCTCGTTTGAGATAAGTGCACTGCTTTTGCCTTCATTCAGCAGAACGCATGCTGTAAATTCTTGGAATTCTCTGATCTCTCTCTATTGAGCAGAAACTATACAAACTGAAGGCAGAAGTTTTCTGTTATTGTCTCACACTGCCCCCAAGTGACGAGTGCCCATAAATACACATTACAGCAGTACTAATTAGAAGCTGGGGAATGTAACAAATAAGAAATGAAAAAAAAAGTGCTAAAATAAATTGGCCAGGAGCACTTGCAAGCCTCTAAATAAATTGGCTACTTAAGGGTTAAAACCCATACATAATACTTGCTGACCTTCACAGACAGCAACATTACAGAGTTCACACTGTGGTAGACTCTTCAGTGAGACAGGTGTTCTTTCATTTCTAGTAAGAGCATTCAGAGATTCAGTATAGTGATCTATTAAACATTGTTTACATGAAAAATAATTTAAAACAAAAAGATGTTTAGAACTATTAGCCCCCTTGCCGTTAAAATTCTGATGGCAAAAGGGCGGCGCAGCACTTTTTTTAAAATGTATTTTTTTAATCATGTAGTGAGCCCAGGGCTCGTTACATGATAGCCACTGACAAGCGGCATCCCCCCACCCACTCCGATCGCCTCTGGCAATCAGAGTAAGCAGGAAATCCCGTCATGGACGTCGGGACGTCAGAGGGAATCCCGATCCACCCCTAAGCGCTGCCTGGCACTCATTGGCCAGGCTGCGCAAGGGGTCTGGAGGGGGGGTGGGGGCGGCACGGCGGGTAGCGGCGAATTGGCGGCGAGCGGCGGTGATCGGGATATGCACGCAGCTAGCAAAGTGCTAGCTGCGTGCAGTAAAAAAAAAATTGGGAAAATCGGCCCAGCGGGGCTGGAGAAATACTTCTGCGCAGGTTACCCCGGGCTGAGTTCGGGATAACCGGCAAGAAGGTTAAGGGCAGGTTCACACGGGCGCTTTTTGCGACATTGAATGCGGCATTTTTCGGGATCTACCGCCATCCCCTTCAAGTGAATGGGAGAGCTTAGGGCTAGCTTTTGCAGGCTTTTATGAAAGCCTGGCAGTTGATTCCGGCGTCGCGTCTTATGTCGATAGCAACATGCAGCTTTCAAAGTAAATCAGTGTAGGAACCCGACCTGCTAGCCTTGAAAGCTTCCCAAAAGCCTTCAAAAGCTACCGGTCAAACGCTGGCATTTGAACATGGCGCCGAGCAAAAGCTCGGCAGATGTCCATGTGAACCAGACTTTACAGAAAAAAAGTATTGCAAAGTAAACGTGCAACAGTATAACTTAAAAGTAAATGTAAAGTACTGAATTCAGCTTGTGGAAAAGAGGCCTAAGACGGCAGATGGGTGAAGTTTGCAAACTGCAGAAAAAAACATGGTAAAAAACAAAAACAAACAAAAAAACAAAACAAAAATACAACAAAAAAAACACACAAACACAGGAAAAAAATGCAGTGAAACTGGCCGTACCAACTCGTCATGAGCGTTTTGCCGCATCCCACTGCAAGGCAAAAAGAGACAATCATATGACCATGCGCCACACCACGTTACCAGCTTTACACTTACTGCTTCGCCTTTGGACTGTCATTACCCCAAGCACTGTGCGTTATGAGTGTTGCTTGCGGTAACGCACTGCTGCTCTTACGTCATGAGGCAGATAACATGACTGTGGCCTCAATTCACGGAGCATTATCAAACGTTTATCAAACACTTTATCAAACGTTTGATGATTTACCTCATGGGTAAAATCTCACTAAGGTGTTATATATTTGTTGAACGTTTTATCGGTAAAACATTCGATAAATATATAACACCTTAGTGAATTTAAAATGAGATTTTACCCATGAGGTAAATTATCAAACGTTTGATAAAGTGTTTAATAAACGTTTGATAATGCTCCGTGAATTGAGGCCTGTGTCCCATCTACTCCCAAAAAAAACCCTGGGTTCTCTTTAACACTGCTTGGTCATTGGACCGATCAAAAACAACAGGAAATACATTGGATTGACCAAATTCAATACGGTATACAATAAGCATTACATTCGCAAGCAAGACAGCTATATTTCTATCCCGCTGATGATCTTGACTTACGTGTCACACTGGTTTAGTACCGCTTCTTGATCTTTGGCTCTGGTTGGCGCTGGTTGTTTCATGGTGTCAACATGCATGTTTAATATGTGTGTTCTACCTCCAGCAACGTGTATTGATTTCTGACAATTGTTAGCAAAGTAACACGTACATGACGTTCTGCAGATACTATATAACAGGCATTGCTTTCTCAGCCGTGTATTACAGACATATATAACCTGCGTTTTACAAGGGACATTTTCTGTATCTGCATAACACGCCTTGTGTCCTAATAATTGTATACTATGCTGGCTTCAAAAAAGAAATCTTATGCATTTGTTTTTATAAAAAAAGGGAACCTGAAACGAGTACAAATATTTAAAGAGTACCTAAATTATTAATCACAGTTTGATTTCAACCTAATAAGTTTCCAAGATATATAAAATCACACATAATAAAGTAAAGTGTGATTTTCTCACTTCCAGGGTCTGTATTCCACATATGGTCTTGAAATTCCCACCCCCAGTGTGAAATTGGGCCAGGGTGATTTTTTTTTCTTTCCAAAAAAAGGTGCAAAGGATGCTGGGGAATTGATGTCATAGATCCCCCCACCCCCATGTCCATGTTATCTAATCCAGGCAGGCAGACAGACATCTGAAATAAGAATTATAGCAAGCAGACATGATAAGACAGGCTGCACACTGTGAAAAGAGAAGTAATTTGATCCAGGCAGGCAGAGGAGCAGGGGAGGGAGGGGCAGAGAGCAGAGGAGGGAACCGGGCTGGAGGGGAGGATACATGCTGAGGGGGTACTTTAGAAAGAAGTGCTACTACAGATATAAATGTGAGTCTGTTCTATCCACTACGATGTACCAGATGCAAAATGTACATGTTCATCTAAATGTACACAGTTCATAGACGACATACAGTATATGTATTGCTATTCAAACTTTTTGTGGGGGCTGGAGGTGCTCTTTAAAATAAACACGTGATGTACCTGCAAATGAATATTACATACTTACTACGCTGTCAGATTGTCTCAGAGCTCACCATTTTCTTTTTTTGTCATAACTGAAATATATCAGCTGCTGTCAGTTATATATCAGTTGCTGTCAGTTATAGCTGAAAGGACAACTTATGTGCAACGTAATGTCCATGTTTCTCTATGGCTTAAGTGGACGATATTAGTTTAACAGTGTGCTGACCTGGAACCTGTTATGGGGTAATGGTCATTTTTAAAATGGAGGACGAAAAAGTCCATTGATCACATTGGAAAAACAAGTTGCAGGAGAGGAGAAAGAGATTGATGAGTAGACTACACGGGAGGCAAGTATGGCGTATGTATTTTTATTTGGACTTTTAATTTTCAGTTCAGGTTTGCTTTAAAACTTTATTTTCTTGCAGAGAATTTTATGGACTGCGGCATGATGCCCTAAAACAGTGGGCTTATTGGTCTTTCCCATTGATATCCAGCTGATTCGATCACCCTCATTGTATTTGCTAGAAATCGATGCTGTGGGAGGCATGATTGAGCATCCAGTCGCTTTCCATCCAAAATTGTTTGAATCAGTCAAACCTACTTGATCATGCATCCTGCCCACAGAATAACGTAAGCTTGTATGATGGGGGCCACTACTCCAGTGCAGCCCCGGGACGCCCATGAGGTGGGGTGAGGCGGGTTCCTCAGGCGGCAGAAGTGGGGGGGGGGCAGTGCCTGCTTGGCCGAGCTGGGGGGGATGCCGAGCTGGGGGGGGTTAGCAGCCAGGAAGGAGGGCAGCTGGCACAACGGTGGGGAGGGGGGGGATCGGACCCACTCCTCCCTCACCTGGGTCCTCCCAGTCTGCACTCCCCCTCCAGCTATTAACAGTGTACAATTATTAGGCGGTGGGCAAGGAAGCCATGACTCACCTCCTTGATGTTCCAAAGCGCCGTTCCACCACTAATCACTTCCTGCAATGCCGCCCACTGTACTGTACAGGGGATGGCATTGCAGGAAGTGATGAGTGATGGAACACACACTGGAATGAGGAAGGAAGTGAGTCATTGCTTCCCCGCCCACTGCCTGATAATTGCCATTGCGGTAATAGCTGGAGGGGGAGCGCAGACCGGGGGGACCCAGGTGAGGGAGGGGGGGTCCGACCCTCCTCCCCACCGATGTGCCTTCTGCCCCCCTTCCTGGCTGCTACCCCCTCCAGGCTACCTATACTGGGGGCAATTATAATACCTATCGGGGGGGGGGGGAGGCAACTTCACAAGTTTGGCAAAAAGTCTAGAACCGGCCTGGTTCCTGTGTAAGATCTGTCATTGTTCATCTTATTGCTTATTACCTGTATTGTGTTGTCTGTCACCCCTGTTATCATGGTCTGTAACTTTATTTATTGTACATCGCTGTATAGCAGGTTGGTGCTATATAAATCCAATAAATAATAACAGCAATGTGGTTATAAGCTGAGTCTATTGTATAGTGGCATTTTGTAATGGATATTAAAGGACTGTGCTTACCTCCACAGCTGGTCACAGCTCACAGGCACCATATCAGGCGAAAAATGGTGTTATCAACATTCATCACAATTTGCTGGACCTCAGGCTTAAAGATCTGAAAAAAAATATAACCATGTTTTAAGTAGATATCTTTTAATTTATAAATAGGTTTACAAATACACATAAGAAATGAAAGAAATACTCCATAAGGGTCAAGATAAGGCACATATTTTATTTGAGTATGTTAATCAAAACTTATTAAAGCATTAATTAAAAAACAGTAATAAGTACAAAATACAGCAAAGTCCCCATTATCCAGAACGCAGGCACCGTTAGACTGGAGGTCTCAACTAACCAGCATGCCTGAGTGGGATAATGGGGCTGAGCTTTTAGAGTTTGGGCAGGTGTGGGGTTTGAGATTAGGAACTGCTCACCGATCATCCGTCCGCTACCTTCAACGCATCCTGCACCTCCCAGCGGCCTTCAGACGTCCATGCACGGCTATCGTCATGTCACATGACCCGATGCAGGTCAGGTGACAAGCCGGGAGCCGTACACTGAGGAGCGGAGGTAGTGCTTTTAACACCGGTTTAAGCAAATGGAAAGCACATGCATGCGGCATCAGGCAATCCTGGTCTGTACCAGATACCAGGGGTCTTGCTGTAATTTGCTATGCCACAGCTCATAGCTCCTCATTTCCTCCGAAGCAATCTCTGGCTCTCTGCTCACCTACTCATCCACAAGCCAGTCTAAAGCCACGCCTATCTATTTGCTGATGACAGCTACGATAGGTCATCAGTCAGGGTGGAGGCGTGACATCTGATTACAGTCAGTCTGTGTAAGAGCCAGAGCCCACCAACACAGTTGTATCCGCTTTTCAGCATCTGTGACATTGATATTTAACTGAAAAGCGGACACAACTGCATCAATGGACTCAGGCCCTAACTAAAGAGGGAAGGCTTAGGCCTAACTGCATGTGACCTAAAAAGAGCACTGCAGGCAATTTTGTTCCTGTAGATCCACAGCCACCAGACATTTTTTCTACAATGGCAGTCAACTTTCAGTGACTAAATAACATTTGTGCCTGGAGAGATACATCTGGGTAAGTTCGAGGAACATTCCAATAAAAACAAAAAAGGCACAGCCCCCCCCCGGAGTAATTTGAAACACCAAGTAGGATAATGGGTATGTAATGGGTATGTAGGAGAAATACTCACAAACGTGGGTTGCAGTGCTGGTAGCAACCACAGTATAAAAGCAGGTAAGGAACCTCACTGGGGTTTCTTTGGTCTTCTAGAAATGTTTACAAAAGTTATAAAAAGTAGGGAAAGTATTAAAACCCTGTCCAAGCAGAAGGGGGGCAGTGGGTAATATTGGGAGGGAAGAGGCATTCCCAAAATAGCTTGTAGATGGTTTGATTTGTATAAAAAAATAAAATTTGCTTACCTCAAAAGAAGAAAGCAACTTTCATGATATAAGACAAGTTGTTTTTATTAAACATTAAATGGATAACAGGTTTCGCTGGTCTCTGCCGGCTTCCTCATATCAATACTCAGTGTTCTTGAAAAATCCATTCTGGAACTAGGAGTGCCTGTAAGGGATTTTATTTTTATTTTTTATACAAATCAAACCACCTATGACCTATTTTTGGAGCCAGGGCTGGCGCTGGCATTAAGGCAAAGGGGGCAATTGCCCCAGGGCCCCCAACAGCTGCCAGATGCATCCACACTACAGCCCCCCACAATCCCTTGCATCATCTACTGTTCGTACCAGGTGACTGCTCATTGGCTAGGAGCGGTCACCTGATATGAGCAGTGGGCGATGCAAGAGATTGTGAGGGTGGTATTGCGGATGCGTGTGGCCTCTGCATACCCTACGCAGTGCTGCAAGTGTATAACAACTGCTGTGATAGTGGTGGACGTGCGGCGGCCAGAATGGGGGCCCAGAGGGCTAACTTTGTGCTGAAGGAGCCCCAGGTCACCTTTGCCCCGGGGCCTCTATGCGGCTTAAACTGGCCCTGTTTGGAGCGCCTCTTCCCTTTCAGTATTTGTGCCTGGAGGCTGGAGCTACCACATAAAGATGCAACATTCATTTTGCATTCATTAGACCAAGGCTCCAATTCTCGGGCTTTGCTCAGCATGATATATGGGAGTTTCTTATCTTCACCCTGTTCTGTATAATGATCGAACGGAGGAAGTGTATTGAGCCACAGATACAATCTATGGTGCTGCAAGGGAAGGGAAATTGTATGAGAGAATGACGACAGCACCAACATCGGAGATGGGAATAACTTATACCCAGGTTCTCCTGAGTTCACGAAGCTGGGGTCTACCATACATCATATGCGCCGTGAGGATTGATAATGATGAGGCTGCAGAGTTTCTCCCTCACCGAGGAGGAATGATATTACTGGAACACACCGTCTTCCTTATGCAAATCCTCCTCTCCTAGATGAGGGTACTTTGTTATAAACAGACCCTCCTCCTACCGCTCTGCTCTTGTTACGTTTATCTAAATGTGTTTCTGATTAAAAGAGATACAAACTAATAAAGTTACAGGATTTAAAGTGAACGCTCACATTGGTCTATTTTATAGCTCTATGGGCACGTTCAGATCACAAATGCGGATGGCCATGCGTGCGGACCGCAACGCGTACGAACGCATGGCCATCCGCGTTTGTGTGCGTTGCGTGGCTGATCCCATCACTGAAAAGTGAATGGGACAGCCACGCGTTTTAGCAAAATCTGCGTGCAGCATGCGTTCCCGGACCGCACAGGTCCGGAACGCATGCAGTGTGAACATCAGACATTGCACTCTATGCAATGTCTGATGTCGTGCGTGTCGGCACCTGCACGCGTTTCCAAAACGCGGCTGGAAACGCGTGCAGTGTGAACGGACCCTAAATATATATATATCCGTGCAACACAAGACATTTTATAATATATTTTTGCAAATCAGGTTTCTATTTTAGTTTGCTGCAAGCCATACATTTCCAAAACTGAGTAAAGCTGAAATTGCTTTTCTTTAGAAGCCTGGAGTCTGCAACCCTCCAATGTTAAGCCCGGTACACCCTTTCAATTATGATTGGCCAATCACTGACCGATTTTCCTACCTCTATGTAGTATGAGGGTCAACAGATTTTGAATCCTATGAGCAGATGTAGGTAAACCCTCATACTACATGGGGGTAGTAAAACTGGTCAGTGATCGGCCAATCATGATTGAAAGTGTGTACCAGTTGCTTTAAAGAGACACTGAAGCGAAAAAAAAAAATGATGATATTATGATTTGTATGTGTAGCACAGCTAAGAAATAAAACATTAAGGGCCCTTTTCCACTAGCAGTCGCTAGCGTTCACGCTGAACGCTAGCGATTGCTGAATCGCAATTCCGCCGATTTCCCGACGTTTGCGGCCGCGATTTTACTATGCTATGCACTGCATAGCAAAATCGCGGCAAATCTCGCTCTTCCGCGCGTTCGCGTCCCCGTCAAAAACGAATCGCGGTAGTGGAAATGACCTACCGCGATTCCTATGTTAAAAAGCAAACCGTAGCGATTGTAAAATCGCTAGCGGTTTGCGACTTTACGATTCGGCTGGTGGAAAAGGGCCCTAAGATCAGATACATCAGTGTAATTGTTTCCAGTAAAGGAAGAGTTGAGAAACTCCAGTTGTTATCTCTATGCAAACAAGCCATTAAGCTCTCCAACTAAGTTAGTCAGGGCTGTTATCTGACTTTTATTATCTCAACTGTTCCTGGACTATTTACTTTTCCTCTGCTAGAGGAGAGGTCATTACTTCACAGACTGCTCTGAAAGACTCATTTTGAATGCTGAGTGTTGTGTAATCTGCACATATTATAGAATGATGCAATGTTAGAAAAAACACTATATACCTGAAAATAAAAGTATGAGAATATTTTCTTTGCTGCTAATCTTCTAGTAATTATTCATAGTACACAACCAATTCACTATATCATATTTTTTTTTTCACTTCAGTGTCTCTTTAAGTACAAACTTGAAACTAGGCTAACTATGGCCTAGTGCACACCGAGCGGTTTTTGGAGCGATCCGCCAGTCGCATCCGCCTATAAAAACACTTGGCTAATGTATTGCAATGGGATGGTGCACACCGGCGGTTTGAGGTTTTTGCCAAGCCGCAAACGCGCCTCCTGCTGCGCATTTGCGGTTTTCTGAAGCGTTTCGTCCTCAATGTAAAGTATAGGAAAAACGCAAACCGCTCTGAAAAACGCTACTTCAGAGCGGTTTGCCAGGCATTTTTGTTACAGAAGCTGTTCAGTAACAGCTTTTACTGTAACAATATGTGTAATCTGCTACACAAAAATGCACGCAAAACCGCTAGGTATGTTTAGAAAACCTCTAAACAAACCTAGAATCGCTCTGAAATCAGCTCCCAAAACCGCTAGCATATTGCGGATCTGCTAGCGGTTTTGGTGTGCACTGGGCCTATATCATGGTACACACTTTCAATTATGATTGGCCAATCACTGACCAATTTTACCATCTCCGTGTAGTATGAGGGGTTTACCTGCACAATCTGCCCATAGTATTCAATATCTGTTGATGCTCCTACTGCATGGAGGTGGCTAAATTGGTCAGTGATTGACCAATCATAATTGAAAGTGTGTACTCAGCTTTAAGCATGGTACACACATCCAATTTTGATTGGCTAATGCTTGGTTGAATAATATGAAGAGATTGTGCAGGTAAGCTCTCATACTACATGGAAGTGACAAAATTAGCCAATCATTGGCCAATAAAAATTTGATCTGTGCTAAAGGCTGGTACAATTTGTAAAAGGGCCAGCACACTCCAAAAAGTCTTCAAAACGTATAGATTTCCTTTATTCCTTTATTAAAAACATTTCTTCACAATCAAAAAACTGATAAAATCATGACAGATCCAAGGTGCACTCACAGCAATTAGATAACCATTATAGATGGTCAATGTCCATCAAAATCTTTGTTCCCCAACAGGATAGTAGTGGCAATTGTGCAGACATACAGTCACAACATCATATGTCCAAAGACAGACATCGGCCTAGAGGAGTGATGTCACGAACATAACATTTTCAGTATGCGGATGCAAATTTGCCACAAACGTTTGCGAACTAGCGATCCGCCATAGACTTCAATGGGCAGGCAAATTTTAAAACCTATAGGGACTGTTTCTGGCCACAAAAGTGATGGAAACGTAGTTTCAAGGGGTCCAACACCTGGACGATGGCATGCCAGAGGGGGATGCATGGCAAAAGTCCCACCAAAAATTACGTAGTTGACGTAGAGTTGTATTTTAATCTCTAAAGGGCAGAAATCACAGTACATTCCTAAATTTGTGTAATTAGGTGCTTTGAAACATCAGGCGTGTGTACAGGGTGATAAGGTAGTGTAAGGGTTAGGCCCTGTTCGCACTGACAGACGAAACGCCACGTTTAATGCACCGCAAACAATTGCAAAGAGCTTTAGTGATGTCAAGTGAGCAAATCATTGATTTTGCTACTTGACACCTCCAGGACATAAATGTTAGTCCTCCTGGCGGCAATCTTTGTGAAGTGGTGTGTAGTGGCCGCCGCAAATTTGCTGAATTGCAGATGATAGCGGTTTTCCAGCCCCTATGGTCAGGCTGAAGTAGTTTATTAACAGTTAAGTGACCAAAAAAAACCTACACTAATTCTGCACTGAGGCCTTATACAGGGGGCAGTAGTGGATACTAGATGCGTGTAGTGGTGGTTAAGTATTATTGGGTAATGGTCAGTGCCCTACTAGGATCAGCCGACCTGTCTCCAACAGCCAATGTGTCTGCACAGGACACACAGGATTGCAATATAACAATAGCAAGAAAAAGAAAAACAGCCCTTAGAAGGGTGAACTACTGCAACACTAAGCACTGACTGCACCTGTCTGCAACAGCTAAAGTGCACTGTGTGGACACACTGAACAGCAATATCACAAGATCAAAACACAGCCTTTTGAAGGGCCTTGGGGTTATATAGATGGTGAATTGGTACTGTAGCAGCTAGAAACTCCACTGGGGACACAGAACACAGGCCTAACTAACGCTTTTCCTAATATCAGTACAGCTCAGTCCCTAGTCCCTTCACAGCATCCACAGTCAGAGGGTAAAATGGCTGCTGTGCTGGCTTTATGATAGGTGGAGGGGGTGGTCCAGGTGGGAGGGATAGCTTATTGGCTGCCATGTGTCTGCTGACTCTGGGATGAGGTGTCAATTTTTAGCTCCATTATTGTGTATAGGGGGCGGGTCAAACACATCATATGCTTGCAAATAGTTGCGAATACTCGTTGTTCGCCATGAACTACTCACCAGGTGAACAGTCTGGGCCATCTCTAGCATAGAGCTGTTTGGGCTTAAAGCCAATAACTGACCACAGGCGATAGCCAACCTAGCAGCATATATACAGCAACAATAGTTGTAAAATTATCCAAAATTACTTGGATTAAACGACCAGAGGTCAGATAGGGTCATATTCCACCTGGTAGCCTTCAAATAAAATTTAGTGCAATTTAGAGGACTGGAGCTGATTGAATTCTTGGGCAGAGCAGCTGTGGCTGGGGGACTCTCATGGGCTTTGAGGGAAAGATACTTTCAGGCAAGCGAATACATCTGCAGAGTGCAGAGATGAAGGACAACCAAGTTAAAGAAAAAGAAAAAAGGGAATTAAATATAAAAATGCAGGAAAAAAGAAAGGGATTTTGGAGTGTAATCGATTGTAGATGGCAGAAAGGCTATATTAAATGTCAAGGTTAAATTTGAACATATTAAAATGCCAATAAAATATTTTACGAAAATAACAGATATCCCAGAAATAAGGAAAAAAAACCAGTCAGTCAAAGTAAAAAATTTGGGCCAATGGTTTTTCTTTATTT
Organism: Hyperolius riggenbachi; assembly: GCF_040937935.1. Taxonomy (NCBI): domain Eukaryota; kingdom Metazoa; phylum Chordata; class Amphibia; order Anura; family Hyperoliidae; genus Hyperolius; species Hyperolius riggenbachi. Next base: position 186,173,143 of record NC_090657.1, on the reverse strand, counting down.
TTATCATTTTATACATTTTACTTCTCATATTGAAGAAATCAGAAGTAACCAGGAAAGGATAGAATTATAAAGTAAACAAAAAAAAAAAGGGCAGCTCAAAGGAAATTTATAAAGTTTATTGCTCAGAAAATAGGGTTAGACAATGCGTTTTGTGGGTGTTGCCTGCTTCCTCAGCACCCACAAAAATGTGCCACATGGCTGGTGTGAAAAGATACAAGGACCTCAGGTGCTATTTTGTATAAAGGAGAGGTAAGCCAACCACTGCCTCTCCTATTTAACCTCCCTGGCGGTAAGCCCGTGCTGAGCACATGGCTTACCGCCAGGGAGGTTAAATGAGACCCCGTGCGCTGCATGGCCAATCAGTGCCAGGCAGCGCTGTGAGGTGGAGCGGAGTCCCCTTTGACGTCACGACGTCGTTGACGTCATCCCACCCGTCGCCACGGCGACGGGGGAAGCCCTCCAGGAGATCCCATTCTTTGAACAGGATCTCCTGATCTCCGATCGCCGGAGGCTGGGGGGATGCCGCTGAGCAGCGGCTATCATGTAGCGAGACCTTGTCTCGCTACATGAAAAAAAAAAAACGGCTTTGCTGCCCCCTGGCGGATTTTAATAAACCACCAGGAGGGTTAATCTGTTTTTAGGCCCAGTTCACACTGACTCTAAAAAACACCCCGATCGCGGATTGTAACGGAACAGATCGTAATGGATGCTAACAGATCCAATACTAACCTGTGGATCCGCTTGCATTGGTCCCTTCAAACAGATCTGCCAGGCACGTTCGGCTGAATGGACCGCAAGTTTGGAGCTGCAGAGATTTTTCTGGACCACGGAGCCCAGCGGAACGGAAACGGATGCGGAAGCACTGCACTGGTGGCAATGAGAAACGGATCCTTTAATCACACTGGCTAGAAAACGGACGGTTCTAGGCAGCAAAAATCTACTTTGGAGATGGAGGTCTGGGAGGATACGGCAAAACGGAACTAAACTAACTAAACGGAAATGGCACAGGATCCGTTTGAATGGAAATCGGAGCCATCATCACAAATCCATTTCCCTGAAAGTGCCAGTGTAAATCAACAGAAAAATAGAGGCGCCTCACGTGATACCGATCAGTATTTTTTACAAGGATACACACTGCAGCCACTGTAGGGGTGAATCCTCAGCCTCCAGAACAGTAGATATATCTCCAAAAATCAGTAGCGCTGTGGTAAGCACCCTTGGATAGTATGGTTCCACCTCCAGAGATTCCAAACAATATTGGTTCTTCTCCTAAACGTGCAACTCAGTGCACAAAAAAAGGAAAGGAAAATGTGGAGTCTCTCAGTGGAATAATCAACTGCAAATTTTATTCAAATGGATGAATTTTAAAAACAGATAAGATCAACTCACATCTAGAGGGTCCTACTCCAGTAGGAACCCCTCTGGCAATACACGCTTCCCACTCCTTGTGGTACTACACCTCTTAACGATCAAAAGTGGCGTTGCCCGCTCTCTTCCCGACTAGTTTCGGCCTTCCGCCGTCATCAGGGGGTATGAGAGCGGGCGGGCAAACCATACATATATATACAAATAGCCATAATTACCTATCACCAGTCAGCATGATTCCGAAATGACAGCCGCCGCTCGTGGCGGACACTTCCGGCTATCATCAGAACTACTTCCGGTTCATTGAATGAACCAGGCCGTCACTGGAGCGCACCTGCGCCTCACCGTGATACACGGCCGTTGTTGGAGCGCAGTTGCGCTTCATCATAGTACGCGGCTAGTACGCTGCGCAAAAAACTATCTATTTATAATAGTGAGCCATGCTGACTTATGTGAAGGGCTTCGTTATTACAATAAATTAATATACATTAAAATCATATGATATCAAGCAAGTATCGTAGTACATCGGCACAGGATTTAACTATTAAAATTCTAACACAGCCTCTGCATAACAATTAATGTAAAAATATGTAAAAACATATACAAGAACCAACATAATTAAGATGAGCGTTGTCTCACATAAAAGAATATAAATAAATAGGTATATATGTAATCTTGTCTACATTGATACAATATTTCCATGTTTCTCTTCCACAAGCTCCCTCTTGTGGTGAAAAAGCGAAATGTTCTTCTTGTTCTATATTTTTACCATAATATTCAAACTAGACAGGAATCCTCCTACTCCATCTTGTGGACAAGTAGTATATTGCACATATGTCCCTTATGTTGTAAACAGTACACTATATTTCCCAGTAAATAATTGCACTTAAGTTGAAATGGGGAACAGCTTACCATCTCAATCCATTATCTTTTCATTACGTTGTAGCCACATATACATATCCTCACCTCTTAAATTTCTTTCAAGTATTTTCAACTGTTGGCCAAAAAACAATTTAAGTTAAAATCTATATTTAGACCATTCGGATGCATACAGTTCAGTTTCACTATCCAATTCATCTCCAACTTTGCCAGATCTCTATCCATGTTATTTCCTCTCCAATTTCTCTTTATTTGGTCAATAGCTGTAAAAACCAAACCCCTAGGATCACAACCATGTTTTTCTTTAAAATGTGCTGAGACAGAGTGATCCATAAAACCACTACGTATATTCTTTACATGCTCATAGGTTCTCTCCCTGAGTGCCCGCGTTGTTAGACCCACATATTGTAGACCACACGGGCACCCAAGGAGATAAACCACCATTTTGGATTCACAATTCAAAAGGTTCTTAATCGGGAAGATATCTCCTCCCATTCTACTAGTAAAGGAAGAAGTTCTTCGGGCAACATTTGGACAGTGTCTACATGCAAAGCAAAAGCCACATTTATAGAACCCTTTAAAGTTACCCAGAGTGCCAGTTGATTGGTTTGGAATGTCTATAGCACTTTTTGTTATTAAATCTCTCACATTTGGTGCTCTTCTAAATATCACTCTGGGTTTTTCAGATATAAAATGTGACAATTCATGGTCCGCCCGCAGGATGTGCCAGTGTCTTTGTAGAATTTTTTTAATGTCTCTATGTTGCACACTATAATCTGTAATCATTGATACTTCTGGTTCTTTCATATATCATTGGGTGCCCGTGTGGTCTACAATATGTGGGTCTAACAACGCGGGCACTCAGGGAGAGAACCTATGAGCATGTAAAGAATATACGTAGTGGTTTTATGGATCACTCTGTCTCAGCACATTTTAAAGAAAAACATGGTTGTGATCCTAGGGGTTTGGTTTTTACAGCTATTGACCAAATAAAGAGAAATTGGAGAGGAAATAACATGGATAGAGATCTGGCAAAGTTGGAGATGAATTGGATAGTGAAACTGAACTGTATGCATCCGAATGGTCTAAATATAGATTTTAACTTAAATTGTTTTTTGGCCAACAGTTAAAAATACTTGAAAGAAATTTTAGAGGTGAGGATATGTATATGTGGCTACAACGTAATGAAAAGATAATGGATTGAGATGGTAAGCTGTTCCCCATTTCAACTTAAGTGCAATTATTTACTGGGAAATATAGTGTACTGTTTACAACATAAGGGACATATGTGCAATATACTACTTGTCCACAAGATGGAGTAGGAGGATTCCTGTCTAGTTTGAATATTATGGTAAAAATATAGAACAAGAAGAACATTTCGCTTTTTCACCACAAGAGGGAGCTTGTGGAAGAGAAACATGGAAATATTGTATCAATGTAGACAAGATTACATATATACCTATTTATTTATATTCTTTTATGTGAGACAACGCTCATCTTAATTATGTTGGTTCTTGTATATGTTTTTACATATTTTTACATTAATTGTTATGCAGAGGCTGTGTTAGAATTTTAATAGTTAAATCCTGTGCCGATGTACTACGATACTTGCTTGATATCATATGATTTTAATGTATATTAATTTATTGTAATAACGAAGCCCTTCACATAAGTCAGCATGGCTCACTATTATAAATAGATAGTTTTTTGCGCAGCGTACTAGCCGCGTACTATGATGAAGCGCAACTGCGCTCCAACAACGGCCGTGTATCACGGTGAGGCGCAGGTGCGCTCCAGTGACGGCCTGGTTCATTCAATGAACCGGAAGTAGTTCTGATGATAGCCGGAAGTGTCCGCCACGAGCGGCGGCTGTTATTTCGGAATCATGCTGACTGGTGATAGGTAATTATGGCTATTTGTATATATATGTATGGTTTGCCCGCCCGCTCTCATACCCCCTGATGACGGCGGAAGGCCGAAACTAGTCGGGAAGAGAGCGGGCAACGCCACTTTTGATCGTTAAGAGGTGTAGTACCACAAGGAGTGGGAAGCGTGTATTGCCAGAGGGGTTCCTACTGGAGTAGGACCCTCTAGATGTGAGTTGATCTTATCTGTTTTTAAAATTCATCCATTTGAATAAAATTTGCAGTTGATTATTCCACTGAGAGACTCCACATTTTCCTTTCCTTTTTTTGTGCACTGAGTTGCACGTTTAGGAGAAGAACCAATATTGTTTGGAATCTCTGGAGGTGGAACCATACTATCCAAGGGTGCTTACCACAGCGCTACTGATTTTTGGAGATATAGCCAGTGTAAATCAGCCCTTCGTTTTTTTGGGGGGGGAATGCCTCCACCTACCAGCTCCCCCTTGAGGGCCCGGAATTCATGTTAGTCTATGGCGATGCGGGCTTCTTTAAAGAAGTTGGGGTCGCGGTGGGCATACAATATGCTTCTGTGCACTCCTGCATACCCGAAGCAGGAAGTCACTGCAAGTGTAGTCACTTCCTGCTTGGCCTAATGCCAGACAGGGAACACTGTGTACTAGCGCAATGTTCCCTGAAGGCCTGCTTTTGGCGGGGAGGCCGGCACAATGCACCGCATCGCTAACGGCAATTAACAGTGTGAAACCAGCCTCACCTTCTCAACTTAAAGGGGACCTGAAGGAAGAAGGATACGGAGGCAGCCATATTTATTTCCTTTTAAACTATACCAGTTGCCTGGCTATCCTGCTGATCCTCTGCCTCTAATACTTTTAGCCACAGACACTGAACAAGCATGCAGATAAGGTGTTTCTGACAAAATTGTCAAGATTCTTCACTTGTTTCAGGTGTGTGATTCAGACATTACTGCAACAAAAGATACCAGCAGGATAGCCAGGCAACTGGTATTGCTTAAAAGGAAGTAAATATGGAATCCTCCATATACCTCTTATACATATAGCTCATATGCCTATGCTTCAGGTTCCCTTTAAAGGTCATACGAGGCAAAGAAATACATCTGTCTTTTCTTACCTGGGGCTTCTTCCATCCTCTAGAGGTCACAATTGTCCCTCGCCGCAACTCCGGTCTTCTCCCGGGCCTGTTGGCAGTCTCTGCAGTATCGCTAACTCCCGATGGGAAGGCATCTTCTGCACATGCACGGGCATGTGTCCGCGCCACGCCAACATCATCGGGAGTGTACACCCGAATCTGAGAAATATCACAATTTCCGCACCTCATACTTCTAGGAAGAACAATATTTTTTTGAACATTGTAGATTACATAAGTTATTCCGATCTAGTGAGCAATCCAATAGCCTTTCATGGAAGTGCCCTTTAAAGCGGACCTAAACTCACAACTTTCTCTCTGCTCTAAAAGATAAGCAAAAACATAAAAACCTTGAAATGAAAACATTTCTTTTTTTACAGCTGATACAAACTCTGCAATAAAGCTGCAGTGTGTCTACTTTCTGCTTTCATGGAAGCAGACAGAGTTAACATTGATTCACTAATACAAATAAAATGCATTATTAAAGTTAACACGCCTTATCAGAGTAGCATAGCGAGCGCTATGAACCCACAGGGGCTCAAGGTAGGACGAGTGGAGCTCTCGCCATTGCCAATTAGCAGGCATAAGTGTGTAGTGCGTGTTATGCTACTCTAATAAGGCATGTTAACGTTGATAAGGCATGCTATTTGTCTTAGTGAATCAAGCCTCATGTGTTTACATATTAGCTGCTCTGCCGAGGCAGCCAGCTGACACAGCTGAGAGATCAAATTACAACTTGTGCTTAGTCACAGATGAGGGGGAATTAGACAGGCTAAACTCTATAAATACATACAGGGAGCATTTCTCTGTGTTTTCCTTGTGTCCTGTGCAAGAGATCAGGTCCACTTTAAATTGTAGTTATATTCCTAACGAAGGTAGAAGCCTCCCGGTAATAGGCCATTATAACGTCACGTAAAACTGCATTGTGCAGTTCCCTGCTCATTAACCACAGTGCAGCCCTTTTCATGTTGTGGTCTTTATTCCTCTTAACAGGTAATCAATGTCCTGAGTGTTATTAAGCCACTAGAGTTATTATGAGCAGGTGGTTGCCGGTTTTATCCCAGGGTTAGTCATTTCTGCACCGCAGACGCTTCTGCCGACACATTAGCTGGTCATTACCGCTGTATCGAAAGAAAAATCCTTCTAAAGAGACGGCTGCTGGGAGTCCCATCATCCCGTGAATGCTGCCTTTATAATGGCGGGATAATGTATGCGGCTAAAGGCAAATGAGGATGTGTTTTAAATGAGGGCTCATTCTGAGTTTTATTACGTCTGGCTGTACAATTTGTTATAAAATTGCTTTGCAAGTCATTTCCACAGATTGTGGTAAAACTGTTTAATAATGAAATTTAATGCACAAATAAATAGTAGCCCTTCCACCCCCTCTAGTGTTCATCTGCAGAGTTCTTTTACTCTTAGGCTACTTACACACCAAGACGTTGCGTTTTAGGGGACATTATGGTCGCATAACGTGCCCCTAACGCAACGTATGGTGGTGTTGAAGTTGGACATCAGATTGAGCTGCGTTATGCAGCTCTCCAAGCAGCAGCTCCAGGTTAGTGATAGGAAGTCCAGATCTTTTTAAGGGTTCGGATCATTTGAATCGGATCATTGAAAAGATCCGGATCTTTAAACCGAGTCATTTGAATCATTTTACTAGGGAAGCAGACTGGGTGAAATGACTAGCAGGACAGGACTTTCCCTGCACTGTACATTCTGTATGTTCCTGTTTCTTCCAGACAGACATCCACTGTGAACCGAATCTTTCATTGTGATGATCCGGATGATTCGACTCACAAAAAAATCCGGATCAAATGAACGATTCGCTCATGATCCGGACAACACTACAGTCCTACCACAGTCTCTGCAGTGCAGTGAATATTAATTAGCCATGTGGCTGGCCACGGAGGAGGAGGGGAGACCTCCTCCTCCAACATTACTGAGCATGTGCAAGCATTGTGACTTAGCCCAGTATAACGTACAGCATGCAGCACTTTGTTTAAACGTGCTGCGTTACAATGTAACACAACGTGGGCACTGTGAACAGCACAATTGATTTTACAGTGCTGTGAGTTAGGCTGCGTTACTGGCTGCTGTAACGTGGGACTTTAACGTCCCTCTGTGAAACCAGCCTTAGGGACTCAGCAGAGTCTGACCCACCGTGAACTACTGGACTCCAGCATGCCTGGGCTTGCCTGTTGGCCAATGCTTCTTCGATATAGGTTATCCGAATTTTGCAAAAAAAAAAAAAAAACTTGCTTGTATTTTGTAGTCGATTCTTTTGATTTGGGACAAACAGTAAGTTTCATCCCTGTAGAGGGTTTTATCACATGACCTTCTGATACCTAAGGGTCTCCAGCACACCAGGGAAAGGTTGTTGGACGATGCTTCTTTAATATAGGGTATCTATATTTCATCCCTGTAGAGGGGTTTATCACATGACCCTTCGCGACCTAATGGACTCCAGAAAACTAGGGCTTGGCTTGTACAAAAAAAGACATGCGTGTATGTTTAGTTGTTACTTTTGATTTAGAACAAACAGAAGGTTTGATCCCTTGTAAAGAGGTTTATCACATGAGCTCCTGAGACCTAAGGCAGGGCTTTCCAAACCTGTCCTCAAGTACCAACAACTGTGCATGTTTTTCAGAAAACCACAAACCTTCACAGGTAAGCTAATTAGTATCTCAGCAGAGCTGATTAAAGTGTACCAGAGATCACAGCCTTAAAAGAATCGATACTTACCCAGGGCTACAAAGTCCCTCGCCGTCCTCCAGCAGTCTGTTGTTCAGCCGCGATCAGCCCCAGTAGCAGGCTTAGTCGGGTCCAGTCTGGGTCTTCTGCGCATGCGCGGACATCCCGCACATGCGCAGAAGACCATGACTCAGCCAGTTACTGGGCCAGATCGCGACTGAACGGCAGACCACGGGAGGACGGCGAGGGACTCACACATGTTTATGGTGTTGGAGGAAGCAATTGGTAAGTATCGATTATTTTAAGGCTGTGAATTCTGGTTTACTTTAACTACCTTTTGTGGATCTCTTCTTGGGAAGCCCTGACCTAATGGGTTCCAGCACACAAGGACCGGGCTGTTGGCCACTGCTTCGATATATACTTAGTTTCTTCAAGATTTGGAGATATTCTTCAAGGTTTGCAGATATAGGTTTAGGTTTGGAGATATGACATTTGGATACAATATAAATCAGTCACTATACAGCTTGTATAACAGTGTAAATTTGCTGTCTCATCAAAATAACACACAGCCATAATTTTCATGCTCTACTTCAGTATGCCACAGTATGTTGGCATTCATGGTTCCCTCAGTGAACCGTAACTCCCCAGTGTCAACAGCACTAATGCAGCCCCAAACTGTAAATACAGTTCCACCACCATGCATGACTGTAGACAAGACACGTTTGCTTTTGCACTCCTCTCCAGGTTGCCGCCACACATGCTTGACACCACCTGTAGCAAATAAGCTTATCTTGGTCTCATTAGACCACAGGACATAGGTCCAGTAACCCATGTCCTTAGTCTGCTTGTCTTCTGGAAACATTTGTGGGCTTTCTTGTGCATCATCTTTAGAAGAGGCTTCTTTGAGATGACAGCCTTGCAGCCCAATTTGATGTGGTGTGCAGACAGAGTATGGTTTAAGCACTGACAGGCTGACCCCCCACCCATACAACCTCTGCAGCAATGCTGCCAGCACTCAACTGCTTTGGTTGACCATGGCAAGGCCTGTTCTGAGTGGAAACTGTTATTTTAAACTGCTGTATGGTTTTGGCCAACGTACCGCAGCTCCGTTTAAGGCTCCCTGCACACTGCATGTGATTCCGAATAGTTTTTTTTACATGCGATTCCGATTTTAATCGTTACTGCATGCTGCGTTTCTTCCAGGGAAAATCGGGATCGCGAATCGGATTTGCAGTGTGCAGGGAGCCTTAGTGTGCTAGCAATCTACTTATAGCATGGACCACCTTTATTTAAAGCAACAATTCTTTTTTTTCATCTTCAGAGATTTCTCTGCCATGAGGTTCCATGTTAAACTTCCAGTGACCAGTATGAGTGTGCGAGAGCGATAACACCACATTTACCACACCTACGCCCCATTCACAACCAAAACCTTGTTCAGCAAAGTCCCTGTTACCCGGCACCCTCGGGGATTGGCTGATGCCGGGTAAGTGTGCAAACTGGTTGCTGGAGACTGAATGTTAAAAATAGGCCTAGTTAATACAGTACAATACCCGACTCTGTATACATACTATGAACTCTGCATTAAATGTTAAAATACAGTAATTGAAAGTATATTAACCTTGTAAGGGCCATGGAATCTAGTCTTAAAGCACAGCAGAGCCTTCAAAAAGCCTATGAAGTTGGCCTTCACCACTGTGAGTACCACCAAAAATTTGTTGTGTTGGTTGAGACTTCTGGTTGGTTGAGTTCTGGATAATCTGCTGTAACACTAAATTTAACATGACCCCGGTGAGAAGGAAAATGTCTAACTGGGCAGAACATTATCCTTCACTTAGGGGGTCTTCTCACTTTTGTTACCAGTGGGCTAGACACTCATGGATGTGTGTTGGGTTATTTTGATTAGACAGCAAATTTACATTGTTGTACAAGCTGTACACTTACTGCTTTACAAGTGTCATATCTTCAGCGTCCTCCCATCATTATTTTTGATTTATAAAGCACCGAAATATTCCGTGCCGCTGTATAAAGTAAGAAGCAAACGTGGGGTACAGAATAATACAGACAGTGGTATCACCAATCTACAATATACAGAATTGGCACAAAATACAGAAATGGTAATAACAGTAACAAAAGTAACAGGATGAATAAAATGTATAGCAAATTCAAAAACACAAAAGGGTGAGAGAGCCCTGTCCTTGGGAGCTTACAAGCTAAAGAAATGGGGAGGGCAAGAGCTGGGGTAGTATAAACTATTTATACCTTTAGGTAGATATGTAGTGGGAGTACAATTTGGCCTTAGGTCAAAGGGGGAATGGCCTAAAGTAGAGCATATCCTCTTAAAAGCACGCGTTTAAATTTATTATATCTTTTCATGGGATTTTTCGAACATATGAGAGGTGCACTTTTTTTTTTTCTTAGATAATGGGATTGATTCATAAAAGGCTGTGCAAAAAAAAAAACTGGGTGGGAAAATATCGCATTCAGTATTTTAGACTTTTGTTTGCCAATTCATAAAAATTTGCACAGGTGCGGTAGAAGTTCAGTAAATTACCCAAGCCCATTGACAAAAAGCTTTGCGGTAACAGCAGAGCAGTGTGGAGTGTCTCTGTGTTGTTAGAAGCTGTTCCGTGCAGTGAGGGCATTGCGAGGCATCCGGACATCCCTTTAGATGTACATGTTTTGTTATACCGCCTCTGCTTGCTCTGAATTTGTCTATTAGTCTTTCTTAATATTCTATTTAATTGCCACAGCTTAGAAGAACTTCAAGAAACTTTATACATGCCATGCTTAGGTGATTTCCCCCACTAGCTCCTACACATCTTCAAACAGGAACCCAAGAGGTTAAACAGCCGAAGGTATTCAGGGGAAGCCTGTTTTGTTCTGATTGCTCTGCTGCTGCCTGGGGGGTTTAAAAACTTGTCCTGCTGGGGAAGGCTGCGGGTCCTATCAGATTCCAACATCCAGACTTGCTGAAGACAGGGGCTGTTTCTATTGGCCCCCCACTCCTGTCAGTCACAGTTCTCACTGCTTATGTTTGTGAGTCACGGACTCAGCATTCTTTATACCCCTTCAAAGCAGACGGTAATTTTTGTGGCTTTACTCCTTGTTGTAGGCTTTATGAATTGACATTTTACTGACATGTGTTGAGGTATTTACCGCAAAAGTCGGTAATTTACCTCATTGCTCAGTAGCAGCCTTTATGAATTGACATTTTCCTAAGTGTTTGGTAAAGTTATCGGTTTTCTGCATTAGCGAATGTGGTAATGTTTTATGAATCGACCCCGATATATGTATAAAAATGAAAAAAGTCCATAGCAATGGCCAGGGGCGTAACTAGACTCAATAGGGCCCCCCTGCAAAAATGATAGCATGGGGACCCCACCCCCTTTGGTCCCAAAACCCTATGCGAGTCACGAGCCAGCCAGCGAACGGCAGCAGAGAGTGTTCTGTTGTTAAACAGCATATGGAAGCAGGAAACAAATTACACATGCTCCCGCACATTTTTTTTTTTTGAGCGAACAGGGAGGTTTTTTTTTTGCTAATTGGGTGCACTTGCAGTTGGGGAGAGGGAAGAGGAGGGCCCCCCAAAGCCTCTGGGCCCCCCTGCGTTGGTAGGGGTTGCAGGAGTGATTGCTACGCCCATGGCATTGCCATTGCCATTTATGGTAAAGCAGACTTTTTCAGCTATACTGTGTTTCTCATCCTGGGGTTCCTCTTTAACTACCTAGTGACCACCCCACGCCTATGGGCATGGCCACGGCAGCAGCCTCAGGTCCGCCTAACGCCAATTGGCGTCAAGTCCTGGGGTTGCAGTTTGCAGGAGATCGCGCGCATCTCCTGCTTGAGAGGTGGAGCTCCGCCCCGCCTTCAGCCTTTGAGCGGCGACCGCCGCTCGGGAGTCTGTTAGCCGGCGAAGCCGGCGTCTAATTACCATGTACAACGCTGCAATCTGCAGCAGCGCTGTACTGGGGACAGCCGTGTCACACGGCTGTCCCCTCCATAGGCTGGGGAGTGATCGGCAGTCATAGTCTGAAGCCTATGACAGCTGATCACGCTGATTGTCTAGCGGGGGAGGGGGGGAGCAGGGAAACCGGAACAAAAAAATTGTACATTTTATTAAAAGCAAATATTTATTTAAAAAAAATTAAATAAACAAGAAGGGGGGGGGGGGCATCAGACCCCACCAACAGAGAGCTCTGTTGGTGGGGAGAAAAGGGGGGGGGATCACTAGTGTTCTGTGTTGTGCGGCCCTGCAGCTTGGCCTTAAAGCTACAGTGGCCAATTTAATAAAAAATAACCTGGTCTTTTAGCCCTGTGGTCCTGAAGTGGTTAAACCATCTCGGTAAGATTCCTTAGGCGTAACAACGACAAATTCTTGTCTTGCTTCCAGAACCTCATCTCGTCGAGCGTCTCCGAGTTCATCAAACGGGCCAGCGCTCCGTAGCAGATGTTCAGCGCTCTGTCTAATGACTGGCTATTAATTAAACGTGGCGGCCGCGTGAAGAGCAGGCGTCTTCGTTGTGTGAGCACGGGGCCACCTGCGCTTCGCTGTGCCTCTTCACAGTGACTTATGTGCACTCTCTATGGAAACGTGCTGAGATGATGGAGAAGAGCTTGTCACAGCCTCGGAAATGCCAGCCAGCTCTAGGTGTGAAGAGGAGGAACCGGCTATATTTACCCAGGCTCCACGTGAGTAATCCCAGCCTTCTAAACAGCTCGTGAACTTAAGAGTGCTTAAAATCAATGCTGCTCTGATAAATAATGTAACACACACTTGTAGTCTTGATTTTGCTTGTGGTTCACAAACCAATCTGATCTCCTGCAGCTGTTTACATTGAAAATAAAGTCGGAAGCAGCCTTGTACTCTGTGCTGGCAGATGTTATCAGTGTTTGAAAGGAAGGAGAGTGATGAATGCAGAAAATCTATTTAAAGAGAAACCGTGACCAAGAATTGAACTTCATCCCAATCAGTAGCTGATACCCCCTTTCCCATGAGAAATCTTTACCTTTTCTCAAACGATCATCAGGGGGCTCTGTATGGCTGATATTGTGGTGAAACCCCTCCCACAGTGTGATGTCAGGACCATGGTCCTGACAGATTGCTGTCTGCATTGTGGGAAATAACAGCTGTTTCCAACTGTCAAAAAAGCAAGCCGCATCTCCTCCCAGTGACATCACCTGCCAGCAGTGAAAATGTCACCATATGATAAATGTCTGAATGTAAATCAGGGAGAGGAAATATTTTACAATGAGCAAACACTGACTACACCATTTATACATAATTATTTTAAAAATCAAGCACTTTTTTATTACATTACTTTCACTGGAGTTCCTCTTTAACTCTACAGAAGCAGCGGGGAGGGTTCAGAGACATTATTAAGGCAGAAATCGATACGTACACACAGTAGCTAATTTATTATCAGTACTGGCACAGGGTAACTAACAGCTTATATTTTTGTGGAAAGGGTAGGAGGCGCCCAGTAGAACAGAATGTTATATTCACTCTATATGGTAGATACAGCATTCAATAAAAAATGGTGTGATCCTACCTTCTAGGTGTCCCCTTTTGGGAGGTATACAAATGGGAGTTTATGCTTTTGAAATTCAATTTTATTTTGCACAAGACAACGCGTTTCACGGTCAAAACCGCTTCCTCAGGTCAGTGACAGTGCCTTTAAAATTATAAAAAAAATATTAAAAAAGCAGCGGTCAGAAACAGTCAGTTTTTAACTTAAAATCATAAAAAATAAAATAAAAAAAACATACAATTAACCTCTTGAGGACTGCAGGGCTAAACCCCCCTAGTGACCAGGCAATTTTTAGTTTAAAAGGCCACTGCAGCTTTAAGGCCAAGCTGCAGGGCCGCACAACATAGCACACGAGTGATTCCCCCCCCCTTTTCTCCCCACCAACAGAGCTCTCTGTTGGTGGGGTCTGATCGCTCCCCCCGTTTATTTTTTTTTTAATAAATATTTATGTTGCTGCTTTTTTTTCAAAAAACCCTCTTCCTTTAAATCCCCTCCCTCCCTCCGTCCCCCCCAGCCGGCCAATCACGCAATCGGCTGTCATAGGCTTCTGCCTATGAGAGCCGATCGCTCTCTTGTCCCCCATGGGGACAGCCGTGTCACACGGCTGTCCCCAGTGCAGCGCTGCTGCTCATCACAGCGCTGCGCGTAGTATATAGACGGCGTGATCGCCGTCTAACAGTCTCCCGAGCGGCAGTAGCCGCTCGGAGACTGAAGGCGGAGCTCCGCTCCGCCCACCAAGCAGGAGATGCGCGCGCATCCTGCGCGCGATCTCCTGCAAATGCAAGCCCCAGGACTTTCCGCCAATCGGCGTTAGGCGGTCCTGGGGCTGCCGCCGCGGCCACGCCTACTGGCGTGTAGCCGTCGGCAAGTGGCTAAACCAGATACACATAGATACCGATAGTAACACAAGACCATATGAGTCTAGATAGATTATATAAAAGTAGTAGATTCAGGGGGGCAGTAGTACTCTATACCCCATACCACACACTAACAGCTGCGTGATCTACTTGGAGATATGGCAAAAATAGTATTTCATAGGGGGTGGTATGATACAAGGTGGTATTGCCTCTGATGTTGCTGCGGATAATTGTGTTTTATTCCATATAAACACAACCCGTAGCTCATCCTGTATACTAAATACATAAATATGGTGGTGTCTCTTCTAATTATGCTACGTAATGTGGTGTCCCATATGGTTACCTCATGTAAATTAGTTGCATCATAAAACATTATGTTCATTAATTAATCATAAAACAATACAATGCTACACCTCAGTAGTCATTGGTTTGCCTGAGATCAAAATCCATTTAAAAGCATTTCAAACATTTATAACATTAGAAAACATTAAAACATTTAATAAACATTTCTACATAGTGTATGGGCATAGGGGTAAAATCTGGGTGATTTATGTTGTGCCCGGTAGCCTGCACACACACACCCACACACAAATACTTTGTGTCTGTTTGTGTGCAGGGTTCCCCTGCCGCAAAAGGAGTGGGGTGCGTGCAACTTCGGGCCGAGAAGGTATTAGGGATGGTAGAGAGGACTTACCTTGACTCAGTGGCTGCTATATATCCGTGAAGTGAATGGACAGATGGTGGACGGGCGAGATCTCGCGCTGATGTTAAGCGTGCAGCGTGATAGGTCGGTAATGGGCAGCCCTTGGGTTTAGTTAGACGTACGGGTGACTAACCAGATGGTGGGCCGCTAGGTTCAATTCTAGGGGATCGTCAGCCATCTCAGTTGTGACAGAAGGCTGTGTGCGGCGGCCATTTTTCTGGAGATATCCTGAGTGGCGTCCATGTTGCTGGGGGCTTACTACTAAGGGTTATGCTGGGGGATAAGATTGTATATAGAGTAAGGGAATTTATTATCTGTTGCCATGTTCTTAGGGCAAGATAGAGAGGGGAGGACGGGGATTTGGTTATGCAGAAGGGAGGTTTTAATATATATACACCAACATTATATATGTATATGAGGCGATTAAGATTGGGCTTTGTCCCGTAGGTTTGGCAACCTACTCTTGTTAGTATAAAATCTATTGCACCTACTTAATATATCCGTACCAACTAACGTATTGCACCAGATTGGGCTCCTGGACCTCCTGTGCTTTTTCTCCCACTGCCTCAACAGCTTATATTGAACATATTGGAGGCAACAGGGATCAGCACACATTGCAGCAAGTTTACTATCAGTACAGGCAAAAAATTACCAGCTTATACTGTACATACTGGAGGTAGCAGAGATCAGGACACACTGCAGCTAGTTTCCTATCAGTGCAGGCGGGTGCATGAAAAAAGGGCCCAGCTGGATAACGAATTGGCGCCAGTGGATAACTGCAGTAGCAGTACCTGCGTTGGCTCATGAATAAGGCCCATAGTGTGTCAACCCAGCTGGGTGAAGTAATTGGAAAGCTTTTCCATAGGATTTTTTGCAGCTCATAAGGGGCAAAATAAAGAGTCATGTAAATATATAGTTTGGAAATCCCACCCCAGCTGTATTCCATTGGTCCATTTTCAAGCTGCGTAAATTTGCATATTCCAGTATTGGCTCAGAATTATTGGGACCATCCCTCATTGGTCCATTTTCAAGTTTAATATATTTGCATAAAAAGTTAGCATAATCCTACATAAACTGAGAATTATTTACATCTCATTGACCATGCCTATTGGGTGTCTGTGTATTAAAACCAGAAGTATCACGCAAGACATCTAACCATTCATGGCTATAGTTTCCTGCAAGAATCTGTAGAAATTTCACAATCTCTCCAACCTGTCAAATAACCTCATTCAGGGCAGAAAATGTATGTATTCTCTGCAAAAAGCACATTACACATGTATATACTGCCATCTGCTGGCCATAAAAAGAGTTGCAAAAACTGAAGAATTTGATAGGTTTCAGGTTGTCCTGGATGTGTCCCCTTAAAGCTCAACACACACCATACAATCTTGGTTGTACAGATTTACCAAATCTATGTAGTATAAGAGCCAACAGATTGAAAATACCTTGAATGATTGATTGGATAAGCTCTTTTACTACATGAAAGTGGTAAGATTGAACACCCAAGATTGTATGGTGTGTGTTGAGCCTAAAACTAAAATAGCAAACGACGGCCGGTACTCCACTCAACAGTAAACTGTCTTTATTGCTGAAAATTTAAATATTCCAACGTTTTGAGACAAGTATGTGTCTGAAGGACAATAATGCCAAAGCAAATGTGCAGTCCTGGAGAGAAAGCTTGATGTGCCTGCTGCAGACACTAACCTAACAGAACCCTCCCCCGGTGATGCCTAATCCTAGGTGGCCACACTACTAGACCCTCAGTATAGGCACAAAGTGGCGGACATGTTACCAACTCACCATAAGGCAGAAAGGATGCAGCACTTGCATAACAAGTTGGCAACTATGCTTTACAATGCGTATAAGGGTGATGTCACAGCACAACGCAATTAAGGTACCACTGCCAGTAATCCTCCCATGTCCACGCAGGCAAGGACAGGACGCTCCATCGATCTCATGGTGATGTCGGACATGTGGACATTCTTTAGTCCAATGCCTCGCCTTAGCCCTTCCGGATCCACCCAACGCCTGGACCGGCAGGTAGCCGACTACCTGGCCTTAAGTGTGGATGGAGATACTGTGAGCAGCGATGAACCCTTGGACTACTGGGTGCGCAGTCTTGACCGTGTGACTGGCTGCCTGCACTAAGACTAAGTCGCTCCCGACACAGCACCTCTGCCCGCAGGATGCTTGACTGCCTTCTCTGCCACCAACAGGGTCCAGGACTCCTGAATTTTTAAGGCCGCTGCTAGCAGCGGCCGCTATAATAATTTTTCTGGTGCGTGTACATGCCTGCCTAATTTTTCTGGCTGCACTGCAGCTGCAACAACAAAACAAAAGGCATGTACATGTGCCAATTCTCCTTCGTGATCAGGGTCGAATTCCAGCGAGTCGGGCTATCTGCATACCTTTCACTGCATCTTTGACTGCACATTGTATTATACCTGGCAGTCAGTGCATACCTTTCACTTGAATGGATGGCAGACTTGCCCTCCATAACAGATTCTCGTTAAAGGAATTAAAGTTGATCCATCTCACATATACAGCGGGGCCTCAAAAGTCCTCCTGTATTGTTACTTTTGGTCACTACCTCGGGACATGCATGCCATGCCTGCTACCTCCTTGGATGCGTGGTGGTGGTAGCCGTTTCTTAGGTTCCCACTCCGGACTGGAATCGAACCAGGATTCCTCGGCCATTACCCGTGGTCACCATGCTACTGAGAAAGTACCATCTAAAGTTTCATACAGTTGAATGAATGGCAGACTTGCCCTCCATAACAGATTCTCGTTAAAGGCAAGTGGTGTCATCTCTGGCACACAGCGCTGGGTCAAGGGTCCATCTGACCACAGATGCCTAGTCTGCAAAGCACAGTCAGGGCAGGTACATTACTTATACAGCAAATGGGTCCTTACTTGGATGTGCGGTGGTGGTAGCCACTTCTCAGGCTCCCACTCCGGACTGGAATCGGACCCAGATTCCCAGGCCATTACCCGTGGTCACTCACAATGGCAGACTTGCCCTCCATAACAGATTCTCATTGCAGGTACTGAACAGCAAGCAGAACAAGTATTTAAAAAATAGATGTAAGCTTTAACAATGGTAGAAAAAGAACCATTGAAAGTTGATAAGGCAGTCAGACATTAGTTGATATCACTGAGGAAGAGCAATCTCGCCATGGTGCGCTCCAGTCGAGCACGGCCGTCACAACACAAACAGCTGTTTGCGGTGCGTTACACAGTGAGTTTGGTGTGTCAGTGTGAAGCAGTACTCTAATTACACTCCCTGATTGATGTATACACATGCATGATGTTTTAAAGCACTTTAGACCTGCAATTTAGCATTCAATGTGATTTCTGCCCTTAAAACGCTGCTTTGCGTCAAATCCAGATTTTTCCTGGGGGCTTTTGGCGTCTATCCCACTCATCCGTGCATAAACTCAGATATTAGACCCCTTGAAACATCGTTTCCATCACTTTTGTGGCCAGCATAAGTGTTTCTAGTTTTCAAAGTTCGCCTCCCCACTGAAGTCTATTGCGGTTCGCAATCGAAACGTTTGGCGAAGGTTCGCGAACCAAAAATCGGAGGTTTGGGCCATCTCTACTCGGAATGGCCCTAATGTTTCAACTGCCAACTAAAGGAGAACTCCACAAACACCAATGCAGGTTGTAAAATTCAAAAAGTTTATTGAAAATAAAAAAAATAAAAATACATTTTCTACTCCATGTAACCAATGAGAATTACAAACAAGACATCTATAATATCACAGTCTTCGGAACAGCTTCTGATCTTCTTCCACATGACCCTTTCTGGTAGCTAGGAGAAAACATCTGGTTAATAAAAACACATAACCTTCCCTCCCCCTTGGTAAGTATTTCTGAGCGTACCTACCCACTTTAATAACCAAGAACCTTATTTAATTTTTCCGGAAAACCCTTGGGTACTAGAATGATTTCAGTTTTAATCCTTCTCACTAATGGTACTGTACTATATCAATTTCACCTATAAATTTGCTGATCAGCAAAATCTTAGTAACCAAATAGTAAATAAAGTATTCTCCCTTTTTGTTTCTATACCAGTAAATTATTCTGGTTATTATTTATCCAAAATGGCAGCCAGGTACATATGAGAATTGGTTGGTTAAAAGGTTAATAAATTGGTTGGTTAAAAGGTTAATAAATTGGTTGGTTAACACAAATAAAAGAAATTGGTTAGTGAATTATGAGATTTAGTAAATTAACCTCCTTGGCGGTATGGACGAGTACACACGTCCATCACCGCCGGAGGCTGCCGCTCAGGCCCTGCTGGGCCGATTTGAGCAAAATAAAAAGCAGCACACGCAGCCGGCACTTTGCCAGTCGCGTGCGCTGCCTGATCGCCGCCGCTCTGCGGCGATCTGCCGCGAGCAGCGGCGAAAGAGGGTCCCCCCAGCCGCCCGAGGCCTGCGCAGCCGGAACAAACAGTTCCGGCCAGCGCTAAGGGCTGGATCGGAGGCGGCTGACGTCAGGACGTTGGCTGACGTCCATGACGTCACTCCGATCGTCGCTATGGCGACGAGGGAAGCAAAACAAGGAAGGCTGCTCATTGCTCAGAATGACGCTTCCGGAGCGCCCTCTAGTGGGCTTTCATGCAGCCAACTTTCAGTTGGCTGCATGAAACAGTTTTTTTTTTTATTTAAAAAAAACCCTCCCGCAGCCTCCCTGGCGATCTCAATAGAACACCAGGGAGGTTAATATGGTTACTTGGCTTAAATGGATATAAAGAAAAATGACTCCATCACTTGTTCTTGTAAACAAATTGTTCAATATGCTTGCTTCCAAAAAAAATACAAAAACACAAAAAACAAGAAAAAATAATATTTTCTTTTCAGATCCAAAATCTGTAACTTCTGGATGCAATTACTCTGTTCTTTTGCAGGATCAGTCTGTTGCCAGGAAAAACAGTCTATTAACAGGTACTTGTTCCAAATCTTTCACTACTGCTGGTAAATGAACATATTCATCATTTCTCCTTTCTTTTACAGGAACCCAGCCGGACGCATCTTCCCAAAGGTAAGCATTTCTTCAATATAACTTCGCACTATCCTGTGCACCACACATAAAAATAAATAAAACAAAAATGTCTTCTGGCATTTGTTACTTTGTACAGTCAATAGGCTATGAGAGGATATGATAGGCCTCTAGCGGACAGGGCAATAGCCTATTTTATTAACCAGATTCACTTTCTTCTCAATCTCACTATTTCATAGTCTTATGCACAGTATATGAGTAATATGCAGTTCTTTGACTTTATAACAAAACGGTTTCCCCATTTCCGCAACCATCCAGTCAAACTTATAAGGATACAAGTGAGATTATCATCATTACCATTAGGGATGGCCAGTCTTTATTCTCATCCTCACTAACACTATGCTTCAGCAGTGAGGGATATTAAAAGAGCCAACTTCCCTGTAATCAAAATATTCAAGAACCTTCCTTGTCACATGCTGATTTATCATAACATTAATCACAGTTCATACGTGTCATCTTGAACGGTTTCTTTTTCAGCATCTTTATATCAAGAATCACTGGCTATACATCTGTCTGGCTCTTTTTCTCTGACTGAAATCTCTCTCCTGGCTTCCCCTCTCCTTGTCAGCTTTGATGGACTGATGGCTATCAATGGAGAATAGAAGAATCATCTAAGCGCATTACTTTCTTCCCGTCATGTCGTCTGCCACAGCTTTTGGCCTGCTTTTCTTCAGCTCAGCCTGCTGCGTCCTTCCTCATCCTTTGTCCGCTCCAAACTGTGCCACACCGTCCCCTCAGAGAGCTGGTATAGCTCCAACGGCTCTCTCTCGCGCGCCTGGTTGCTTAGCAACCTTCCCTCCTCACACGCGTAATGAATGCGGCCGGCTCTACGCATGAGAGCCTTACCCGACGCGTCCTGGTTGTCAGGGCAACCGGGAGGAGTGCATGCGTCAATACGTACGCGTGCACTCACTCCCCTCTCCGCACAGCCATCAGCCCTGCCTATACACGCGGCAGCGGCCATCCTGCATTTTGACAATACCTTTAAAATTTAAACAATCAGGATTTTTCCCATTATGTAATTTAAAGTGTAGCCCCAAAGGGCTTGTTTCGTCACCCTCTTTTATGTTGCCAACATGTTCCTGTATCCATTTCTTAATCATGCGCCTGGTTTTATCAATATATTTTAGTCCACATGGACACTCAATCATATACACCACGTATTTGCTCTCACAATTAATAAACGTTCGAATGTCGTATGACCGTCTCAATCTCATTCCATCCCTCTCAACCTGTCCTCCTCCCCATACATTACGAAACAGGTAATTATGGCACATGGGCAATTCGGAAGTTACAGCACCGCCATAGACCACAATGTAATTTGCAGCTATGACAGCATCTATTGAGGATTGTCTGAATAGCCAATCTCAAGGTTACCCTATAGAAGCAGTCATTTCAGTAACCCAGGGCGTTCACCTATGGACTAGCTTACCTTTGGATAATGGCAATGAGCAGCAGCGGGGATCACTAAGCGGCGTATGATGACAGCAGGGGTGAGTAAGCGGCGTTCAATTGGTTGTGAGTAGTGCCACTAGTGTTAGGAGTAATAAGATGGGAGATAGAAGTTGGGAGGAGGAGGGGGGGTTGTTGGGAGTAGGGAGAGGGAGGTTAGTGTTATCAGTCATGATCGTAAATTGCTAATTACGATTACACAAAATTTAGCAAGTAAGTTCAAATATAATTATGAATTGGACATTCAACTGATTTTGTGTAGTCCATTCGTAATTTTGAGTAGTTTTTGTGCAATGTCGTGACGACTTTAGAGGTTTATATCAAAAGCCCTTATACATGTGATCATCACCAAAATTGCTCTTGTATGTTAACCTTCTGCCGCCCGCGTCACGCCAGCAGGCGTGGCCGCGGCGGCAGCCCCAGGACCGCCTAACGCCAATTGGCGTAAAGTCCTGGGGCTCTAATTTGCATGAGATCGCGCGCATGGTGCGCGCGCATCTCATGCACGGAGGGCGGAGCTCCGCCCCTCCTTCAGTCTCCGAGCGGCTATTGCCGCTCGGGAGACTGTTAGACGGCGATCACGCCGTCTATTTACTTGGTGCAGCGCTGCGATGAGCAGCAGCGCTGCACTGGGGACAGCCGTGTGACACGGCTGTCCCCATGGGGGACAAGAGAGCGATCGGCTCTCATAGGCAGAAGCCTATGACAGCCGATCGCCGTAATTGGCCGGCTGTGGGGAGGGAGGGAGCGAGGGAGGGAAGGGAATTAAAGTAACAGGGGTTTTTTTAAAAAAAAGAACAACAACAATATTTATTTAAAAAAAAATAAACATGGGGGGAGCGATCAGACCCCACCAACAGAGAGCTCTGTTGGTGGGGAGAAAAGGGGGGGGGGATCACTTGTGTGCTGAGTTGTGCGGCCCTGCAGCTTGGCCTTAAAGCTGCAGTGGCCAATTTAGCTAAAAATTGCCTGGTCACTAGGGGGGTTTAGCCCTGCAGTCGTCAAGTGGTTAAAGAGACACTGAAGCGAAAAAAAAATGATGATATTATGATTTGTATGTTTAGTACAGCTAAGAAATAAAACATTAAGATCAGATACATCAGTCTAATTGTTTCCAGTACAGGAAGAGCTAAGAAACTCCAGTTGTTCTCTATGCAAAAAAGCCATTAATCTCTACGACTAAGTTAGTCGTGGAGAGGGCTGTTATCTGACTTTTATTATCTCAACTGTTCCTGGACTATTTACTTTTTCTCTGCTAGAGGAGAGGTCATTACTTCACAGACTGCTCTGAAAGACTCATTTTGAAAGCTTAGTGTTGTGTAATCTGCACATATTAGAGAATGATGCAATGTTAGAAAAAAACACTATATACCTGAAAATAAAAGTATGAGAATATTTTCTTTGCTGCTAATCTTCTAGTAATTATTCATAGTACACAACCAATTCATCATATTTTTTTTTTCGCTTCAGTGTCTCTTTAAGAAGAAGGGTGAAAACAAAAGCAAAAAAATTGAAAAAAAAAAATGTTTTAACCACTTGACCACTGAGGGGTTTTTACCCCTTTAGGACCAGAGCAATTTTCACCTGTCAGTGCTCCTCCCATTTTTTCGCCAATAACTTAATCACAACTAATCACAACGACAATCTATATCTTGTTTTTTTCGCCAGCAATTAGGCTTTCTTCGGGAGGTACATTATGCTAAAAATTATTTTATTCTAAACACATTTTAATTGGAATAATAAGAAATAATGAAAAACATTATTTCTCAGTTTTCTGCCATTATAGTGTTAAAATAAAACGTTCTACTGTGGATAAAACCCACACATTGTATTTGCCCATTTGTCCCAGTTATTGCAACATTTAAAATAATTCTCTAGTACAATGTATGGCGCCAATATTGTATTTGGACATAAAGGTGCATTTTTTCAGTTTTGCTTCCATCACTAATTATAAGCCCGCAAATAAAAAATAAATTACAGTTATATACCCTTTTTTTATGTAGTTTTACTATCTGGCCTGAAAATGTCCTCTGTCATTATTTCCAATTCACGTACCTAAAGGGACACTTAAAGAGAACCCGAGGTGGCCTTGTATTACGTAAGTGGGGCACAGAGGCTGGTTGGGCACACTAACACCAGCCTCTGTTGCCCCATCGTGTGTGTCAAAGACCCCCCTGCTCGCCGCTATACCCCCGCAGAGCTGGCGACACGCAGCGTGTCGCCAGCACAATGTTTACTCTAGCGCTGTCTGTCAGTGCCGCTCCCACGCCTCCTCCGCATCGCCGCTACCCGCCCTCGTCCCTTCCCTCCAATCAGCGGGAGGGAAGGGACGAGGGCGGGTAGCGGCGATGCGGAGGAGGCGGCGGAGCGGCGCTGACAGACAGCGCTAGAGTAAACATTGTGCTGGCGACACGCTGCGTGTCGCCAGCTCTGCGGGGGTATAGCGGCGAGCAGGGGGGTCTTTGACACACACGATGGGGCAACAGAGGCTGGTGTTAGTGTGCCCAACCAGCCTCTGTGCCCCACTTACGTAATACAAGGCCACCTCGGGTTCTCTTTAAGTCAAACAAAGAACATTTGTTTTTTTACTCACCTGGGGCTTCCAATAGCCCCCTGCAGCTGTCCGATGCCCTCACCGTCTCCCTCCGATCCTCCTGTCCCCGCCGGCAGCCACTTCCGGTTTCGGCGACAGGAGCCGACAGGCTGGGAACACGAGTGATTCTTTGCGTTCCCAGCCACAATAGAACCCTCTATGCTGCTATATGATATATACTCTATGCTATAGAGTAATGTGGCCTGAGGGGTACTCTGCGTCTACCTGTGCAGCTGAGCCAGCCTATCACATGGAGGTTCTCTGCTACAGAGAGGTACCCTGATTCTACCTGTGCCACTGAGCCAGCCTATCACATGGAGGTACTCTGCTACCTGCGCTACGGAGCCAGCCTATCACAGAGAGGGCCTCTGCTTCTACCTGTGCCACTGAGCCAGCCTATCACATGGAGGTCCTCTGCTTCTACCTGTGCCACTGAGCCAGCCTATCACAGAGAGGTCCTCTGTGATAGGCTGGTTTAGTGGCACAAGTAGAAGCAGAGGACCTCCCATGCGTAACCTGGTTACGCATGACGTGGCTGCACGTGCCATAAACAGGAAGTAGTAGGAAGACAGGGTGCTGGAACGCCCGGCGGTATAGCAGCAGAGGCGGCGGCTTTCCGTGAGTGGCATCGCGTGACAGGATCGCGGCTGGAGAAGGGAAAAATGCCACTAATAATTGTTTTTATTTTCTTTACAGGAGGCCAGGAGGAATGGGGGATCTAGCGGCGGAGGCGGCATCAGAGAACTGCACGAGCAGAGGGAGAAGAGGATCGCGGCTGGAGTGAGGAAGAGAGGAGCGCGGCTGCAGGACTGGTAAGAGCTTCCCTGCTCACTCTGCACCAATTTTTTTTGTGTATTTGGCATATAAGACGCACCCACTTTTAACCCCCTGACTTGTGGAAGAAAAAGTGCATCTTATATGCTGAAAAATACGGTACCCTTTTCATCTTAAAAGTACATGCTTATGCCTGACTGTAATCCCGACTGCTCAATAGAGTGGACCCGACTGTAATTGGCTATTTCCGTGTATTTCTGTGCTGAGAGCCGCAACAGTGCCTCCCGCTGTAGCCAGGAAAGGTAAATATATCAAGCCTTGTCAGGCTTGTCGAGGATTCTGGGACGCTTCGGGGGAGCCAGCGCTGGACTGTCTGCAGCTACAGGGATGGGGGAAGCCTCATTGGGACCCTGAGGCTTCCCCTTCCCGAGGTAAGTACCCCCCAGGGGATTTTTTTTATACAGGGTCTCTTTAAGAAACCTTTAGAGAAGCCTCGGAACTAAAGGGGCCCATACACAAGATCGATTTCACCATTGATCGATCGATTCTATGGAATCGATCGATTGGAAATTGATTCTATCAAATCTGTTGATTGATTTGCAGCTGATTTCGATCGATTTCAATTAATTTGATCTGACACGATCAAAAATCTAGGTCGATCTGCTGCTGGCAGCAGATCGATGGCCCATAGAGTTGCATTGGATCTAATGGTCCAATAATGCATTTAGATCGATTTCCGATAGATTTCAAATAGATTTAGTTCTGAAATCTATTGGAAATCTGTTTATAGTGTGTGGCACACATCAGAATGATTCCTGTCAGATTCAACTTGACAGGCATCTGACAGAAATCTATCTGATGGTCGAATTTTCTGCAAATCTATAAGAGTATGACCACCTTAAGGGAGGGATATAAACCACACACAAACATTTGCAGTGGAATAGACGGCCAAATCAGTGAAGTATAAAATATATAGGACATCCCCCGAAAATAAGACCTAGCTGGCCCCATTCCCTCCCCCCCCCACCCCCACCCCTTTATTCCCTCCCCCCTCTGCAAAGTGGCGAGCGGAGTATTACAGCAGAAGAAACTCACCGGCTTCCGATGTGCCAACATTAAAGTCTCTCCTCAGCAGCGTCCAGATTCCTCTCCTTGACAACGGCGGCTCTCATCATATGACGCATGCACGTCCTGCTGCGTCACATGACATGAGCTGCCGTTGTCAAACAGAGGAACCCGGGTGCTGCCTCGTTGGAAGCCTGTGAGTTTCTTCTGCTGTAATGTTCTGCTCGCCACTCTGGAGAGAGAGGGAGTGAGGGAGGGAAGGGCTATACTGGGCTGGGGGCTTCCATTAGGGATCAGGTCCTCCCCTTGGCTATCACCACAGGGCAGCTTATCAAGGAGAGAGGGAAGGGCTTTACTGGGTTGGGGGCTGCCACTGGAGACCACAATTATAAGCCCTCCCCGAAAATAAGACCTACCACATTATTTGGGGGTTAAATTAATATAAGACAGTGTCTTATTTTCGGGGAAACACAGTAGTTAAGGTGTGGACAAAAGAGATTGTACCAGCAGACTGGAAGAAATGGATCATATGTCTGGTTTACAAAAAGGGAGACAAACTACAGTGTAAAAACTAGTGGGGGATAATCTCTCTTATGTAAAGCTTATAACATATTTACATATATCTTAAAGAGATTCTGTAACATTCCACTCAGGCAGGAATGTGCTGCTCTTCTTGTGATAGGATAGAAGTTATACACACCCTCTCCACACCCCCTGCAGGCTCTGTGCGAGTCACAGACTGAGCTCCTCTCAGCCTATCACAAGCTGGTTAGAAGCCATGTCTTTTGTTTGTAAACACTGCCTAAAACTGACAATTACATGCCAGGATTGCAGCAGGGAGTGGCAGAAACAGCACAAAGGGGCCCAGGAGAACATAATTAATAGAATGCTACGCTTTTTATTGTAAGAATTTTAGAGTACAGATTCATTTTAAGCCAAAAACTACTGGAGAAAACAGAAAGCATTATCAGAGAATACCAGGCAGGATTTAGACCAAGCAAAACCACAATAGACCAACTTTTTTGTGATATTAATATTTTTCAAATCTTTGTAGATTTTTGGCAGGCATATGGCTCTATTAAAAGACAACAATATTAAGGGAGTTTGGCATTCCCAATAAACTGATAAAATTAATTTTAAAAAATCACATACGTACGGATAAAAAATCAACTGACGGAGCCTTTCAAAATCATGGAAAGTCTAAGACAAGGAGACGGGCTTGCCCCGGCACGGTTTCATGTGGCCCTAGAATACGCCATAAAAAAAAATGACAAAAAATCCAACAAACATTATCAGATTACAGTATATTATGATGCAACGGCTGAGATAGGCAGGACATGTGGTTAGAATGGATGACCATAGGATCCCAAAAAAGAATTTTAACAAGGAGCATGGATGGATGAAGACCAACTGGAAGACCTAGAAATAGATGGGCAGATGAAGTTGACAAAGATGCCATAGAACTGCTTAAAGGGGCACTTAAAGGGGAACTTCAGGCTAATCAAACATACTGTCATTAAGTTACATTCGTTATGTTAATTAGAATAGATTGGTAATATAATCTCTTACTCACCCTGTTTTAAAAGAACAGGCAAATGTTTGTGATTCATGGGGGCTGCCATCTTTGTCATGGGGGCAGCCATCTTTTTGGTTGAAAGGAGGTGACAGGGAGCAGAAGACATAGTTCCAACTGTCCTGTATCCTGATCACCCCTCCCAGCTGCGCACCCTAGGCTTCAAATGTCAAATTAAAAATGTAAGATAAACAAATTTGCAGCAGAACGAGAGCAACAACATCAGAAATCCCATCATGCTTTGCACAGCATCAGGGGAAAAATGCCCGGGCATCTAAAAATGAGGCTTGTATAAGAGAAACAAAGTTCTGATGCTGTGAAACTGTTAAAGAAACGCCAAGCTTTTTTCAGTTCTGCTGAGTCGATTTTTAGTCTGGAGGTTCACTTTAAGCCAGAAAAAAAAATGAGATTTACTCACCTGGGGCTTCTACCCGCCCCCTGCAGCAGTACTGTGCCCTCGCAGCCACTCACTAATGCTCTGGTCCCCCGCTGCCAGCTAGTTTTGTTTTTGCCGACAGGCCCATCAGGACTGGCCACGCGTAGCTTTCTCCAAATTCCCGACTGTAATTAGTGCTATTGCAGGCCGCAGCGCGTACAAAAATACGCATTGCCGCATAGCTACGCGTAATTAATGCGGCAACACGTATCTTTGTAAGCATTGCGGCCCGCAATAGCGCTAATTACAGTCGGGAATGTAGAGAAAGCTACGCGTGGCCAGTCCTGTCTGTAAAAACGAAACTAGCTGGCAGAGGGGGACCAGAGGATTAGTGAGTGGCTGCGAGGGCACAGTACTGCTGCAGGGGGCGGGTAGAAGCCCCAGGTGAGTAAAAATCTTTTTTTTCTGGCTTAAGTGTCCCTTTAAGATGCACAACTGGAAACAGGCAGCAATAGACAGAGATGGATAGGGCAGAAAACTGAAGGAGGCCAAATCTCAAATTGGGCTGTAGTGCCATCGGAGGAGGAGGAAGACATTAGACTAAGACTATGGTAGGATTAGAGTGTGAGCTCCTCTGAGGACAGTCGGTGACATGACTATGTACTCTGTAAATTCCTGCCGAAGATGTCAGTGCTATATAGATACACAATAATAGTATGGTAGGACATTAGACCATGACTATGGTACGATTAGATTGTGAGCTCCTTTGAGGACAGTCAGAAAAGGTGGACACACAAAAGAGGGAGATGTATAGGAAAAGGTAGAGGCACAAGACAGAGAGCCTGGTGGGAGAGGAGAAATGGAAGGAAGATGTCTCACCAGCACTGCAGACATAACCAGTGCTGTTTGGCAGGGACATGCTGTTAAAATAAGCCACTAAATCAGGCATGGGCAAACTTGGCCCTCCAGCTGAGGAACTACAAGTCCCACAATGCATTGCAGGAGTCTGACAGCCACAGTCATGACTCAAAGGCAAATGCATTGTGGGATTTGTAGTTCCCTAACAGCTGGAGGGCCATGCCTGCACTAAATCATCAAGCTAATCTAAATTGCCTGGAGCTTGCTTCTCTGCTCACTATAGAAGTCGGCTGTCAGCACCTGTATCACTGGCTTCTACAACAGCAGAATGCCCTGCATTATTGATTAATTACTCTCAACAGGATAAATAATCAATAGTCCAGGGCACTCTGGTATTACAGCAGCCAGTGCACATGGCTACTAATAATAGGCAAGTTCTGAAGTACTAAACACATCCTGCCATCTCTCCCTACTAATGTCCCAGCTACAGCACAGCAATCATTCTCTCTACTCACCCTGCTGCTCCGCACATTTACTCAGTGCAGGTTGTGTGTAGAGAGCAAGGAGACACATTGCCCATGGGACAGGAAGAGGGAGGGGTGCTACCGCCCCCTGCATTGCCTGCTGCTATTTTCCTGAATGTTGCCCACACTATGAAAAAAGGCTCCAGGTGGAAGAATACAGTGTCTGAGCACCACAGCTGCACCCCTAGCCGTTGGCTACACCCGGTGCTGGGAGCACCAGAAGCCTTATGGTAGGTGCACCACTGCCACTGACCCAGTCTATTGCAGAGAGATGCACTGCTTCTGCGTACGTTAAAAAGGGGCGCTGGGAAAAAAGGGCGCCGGGTTTTTAACGATAAGCATGGATAACGTTTAAAAATGTATTGTACTGTATTTCGTTTAAAATTAATGTTTTATAAAGTTATAAATCATTAAATATTGTGCATTAAATCGGCAATTGTAAAAACGTTAATCTTTCGTTTAAATAGTGAAACGTATAATAACGTTTAAAAAAAAAAATTACTAAGTAACCCTCCCTGTACCTACACCTAACCCCTAGACCCCCCTGTTGATGCCTAAACCTAAGACCCCCCCTGTTGGTGCCTAAGTAACCCTCCCTGTACCTACCCCTAACCCCTAGACCCCCCTGTTAGTGCCTAAACCTAAGACCCCCCTGTTGGTGCCTAAACCTAAGACCCCCCTGTTGGTGCCTAAACCTAAGACCCCCCTGTTGGTGCCTAAACCTAAGACCCCCCTGTTGGTGCCTAAACCTAAGACCCCCCTGTTGGTGCCTAAACCTAAGACCCCCCTGTTGGTGCCTAAACCTAAGACCCCCCTGTTGGTGCCTAAACCTAAGACCCCCCTTTTGGTGCCTAAACCTAAGACCCCCTGTTGGTGCCTAAACCTAAGACCCCCCTGTTGGTGCCTAAACCTAAGACCCCCCTGTTGGTGCCTAAACCTAAGACCCCCCTGTTGGTGCCTAAACCTAAGACCCCCTGTTGGTGCCTAAACCTAAGACCCCCCTGTTGGTGCCTAAACCTAAGACCCCCCTTTTGGTGCCTAAACCTAAGACCCCCTGTTGGTGCCTAAACCTAAGACCCCCCTGTTGGTGCCTAAACCTAAGACCCCCCTGTTGGTGCCTAAACCTAAGACCCCCCTGTTGGTTTTTTCGTTTAAAAATAATGTAAAAAAAAAAATGTACTGTTTTTCGTTTAAAAATAATGTTTGAAAAAAAATATTGTACTGTTTTTCGTTTAAAAATAATATTTAAAAATGTATAAATCATTAAATAATGTGTAATCATGAGAAGCAGTAATAAAACATTAAGTCTCCGGGCGCCGCTTTTAAAACGTTATTTTTCTCCGGCGCCCTTTTTTCCTATCGGGCGCCCATTAAACGATATTTATTATAGGAGTGAATGGCGGCGCCCGATTTGTCCACTAGCCTCAGGCGCCCGAATTTACTGTTTCCACTGCTTCTACCCATGCCACTGAGTCACTCTCTATTACAGAGAAGGGGTGAGCAGAGTAGTGTAGTTAGCCACAGTGCTTCCCTGCTGAAGTAGTCAACTGTTGCTTCATTTAATGCCTCTGAAGAAGCTCCTGCGGAGTGAAACGGCCATCAGGCAAGGTCAGTGCCTGCACCCACCGACATCCTTGGGAAGGTTCGAGAACGTGCAAGCGTGTCATACGATGTACATGCAGGGCCGAATTTACCAAAAGGCACTGTAGGCTTTAATAACTAAAATGTAATCTAATTACTAAATAAATACAGAGCAAATGTAAACATTAATCGTACACTGTAAATCTATAAGATGCTAAACAAATGATGAAGCTAATGTTCTGTCCCCTGTTATTCCCCCAGGTGACCACTAGATGGCAGTAGAACTCTGTTCAACTGCAAAGAATGTCAGCAGAACACAAGAGGCAGAAAACTGTCAAGAACAAACTTAACAGAATTGGCAACTGATGAACACTTTCACTCAAGTCCAATTATAATAATGACATTGCAACAACAGGTAGAAAAAGTATCAGTAGCTTCAAGGTGGTTACTTCTTGCAATGCCCTAAGGCGGCTGTATCACTCAGAGATGATGACAAACCTCTATAACAGACAGAGTGAATCATCCGAGGGCGTTCCAGTGGCGGTACGTGTGTTTCCAGCATTTCTTAGATTTGGCTAAACAACCTGATTAAGGAAGCCTTAAAGGATACCACAACTGAAATGTGACATAATGAGATAGACATGTGTATGTACAGTGCCTAGCACACAAATAACTAGGCTGTGTTCCTTTTTTTCTTTCTCTGCCTGAAAGAGTTAAATATCAGGTATGTAAAGTGGCTGACTCAGTCCTGACTCAGACAGGAAGTGACTACAGTGTGACCCTCACTGATAAGAAATTCCAACTATAAAACACTTTCCTAGCAGAAAATGGCTTCTGAGAGCAAGAAAGAGATAAAAAACGGGAATTTCTTATCAGTGAGGGTCACACTGTAGTCACTTCCTGTCTGAGTCAGGACTGAGTCAGCCACTTACATACCTGATATTTAACTCTTTCAGGCAGAGAAAGAAAAAAAGGAACACAGCATAGTTATTTGTGTGCTAGGCACTGTACATACACATGTCTATCTCATTATGTCACATTTCAGTTGTGGTATCCTTTAATAATATGTGCTCAATGAGACATTGCTACTCTGCAATGCCGTGCTTGTTGGTGATTTTAAAGTGGTCCTGAACTCTTGCACAGGACAGAAGGAAAACAGAGAGAAATGCAACCTGTTTAATTCCCCCTCCTTTGTGTAATATTACTGTAACGATTGTGGAATCGTCTCCGTGGTCAGCGCACCAGACGTGCGCTGACGCGGCGGATTTCCTCCACAAGCGTATTATTGAGGACACCCAGGCTAGGTGCTATGCACCTGCAGAGGGAAATTCCTGTCGGCAGGTGGAGCTGTGGAGTGCAGAGGAACAGCTCCTCTGCCCTACCACACACGCCAGACAGGAATTGTATGAAGGGAAGAAACGCAATCGCAAGAGAAGCGATTGAGAGTGAGCACAGAGACAGATTGTGTGTGTGTGCATAAAATTAGTCGCCAACACGCGACTGTGCACACACCACAGCAGATAAGAAGCAGGAACGCGATCGCGAGAGGTGCGATCGCCAGACGTGACACAAGGTTACAGCAAGGCGGAGCACGAGAGTAGCAAAGGCACAGCAAATAATACAATAAGGAGATACGGAAAATAACAAATGCTAGCTAACCGCGAACACCGCACTCATTCGCAACAGTGCACGCGGTTATGCGCGGTCTCCACGTGATAAGCACAATAGAGACAAGCACGCCTAACTAACCATTAACAGACAAACATGAAACAGAGGACGCGAGCGCTTGCTTAACGGTTACCTCACCGAGCCTCCAGCAAGCGCAGCAGACAAGACAGACACACGAAAAACAGGGACAAGCGACAGAAGGATCCCCAGCGCTAGCTAAAAGTGGCTAGCGCGATCCCAGAAGACAGAACAGAAGGATCCCCAGCGCTAGCGAAAAGTAGCTAGCGCGATCCCAGGAGACAGAGTAGCAGAACAGAAGGATCCCCAGCGCTAGCAAAAAGTGGCTAGTGCGATCCCAGAAGACAGAACAGAAGGATCCCCAGCGCTAGCGAAAAGTAGCTAGCGTGATCCCAGGAGACAGAACAGAAGGTTCCCCAGCGCTAGCGAAAAGTAGCTAGCGTGATCCCAGGAGACAGAACAGAAGGATCCCCAGCAGTAGCGCTAGGGCGAGTGCGATCCAAACACACGGCAGACAGAACAGATGAGGTAGGCAGAAACAACCGCTGTTCCAACCTACACTCCAGACTCAATCAGAAGGATCCACAGCCGCTAACGCTAGGGCTTGTGCGATCCAAACACAAGACAGACGGAACAGGCAAAACAGATAATACAACCTGACTGGGCTAGAAGGGGAGCCTAAAGCAACCCCCAGGAATTAACTATACTAGATAGCAATGGCTAACACTCCAGCAGTGTCCATCAGGAACAGACCATGGAAGGGAAATGTCCAGCAAAGCATTCTGGGAGCAGAATGCTTTTATAGTGCCAGTCATCAAAAGAAGGCAGGTAACGGATTTGCATGACTAATGTATGCAAATCCCTCAGCAACACAAGCTGCACAACTGACAGAAGGTCTCCTTTCCTGAGTCCTGCAGCAAGCAAACCTAAACCATGGTCAAAAGGCTGCCTGCCTGTGCAGGCAGTTGAGCGGATTCTCACAATTACTAGTTATAATCTGATCTCTCCCGTGTCACATGACTGCCACGGCAGAGATGGCAGATAAGCCCATTTGAAAGCACAGGATGCTAACAATATGTCTGCTTCCATGAATCAGGAAGTAGAAATAGTGCTTATTTATTTAAATATTTGTATCAGCTGTAACAAATACATGTTTTTTTGTTTAAAGGATATTATGCTGTTGTGTATCTTTTAGAGCAGAGAAGACTTCTGAGTTCAGGTCCGCTTTAATACTTTTCAGCTGGTATAGCCCCTCTGTGTATGACAGTGCATCCCATGGCAGGTTCTCTTTAGGAGTATAGGGCATAAGAAACAGCTTCTGGCATCTTCCATCCAGTAGCAGCCATGACATTGAGGCAAAGCCGACTTGCCTAGGAGAGTACTTGAGTTAGAGCACAGAGGTGATCGAGCATGAAAGTTTATGCTCACTCATCCTGACACCACTCAGCTACACCCAATCAGAAAGCTGGAGGAGTGCTCAATAGAAGATCACACACAAAAAGAGGGGTTGATTCACAAAGCTTATTTTTTTACTTGTGTAAGTGTACCAGACACAAACAACAACAAAAGTTTTATACATACTGTATTTTTTGTACTATAAGACTCGCTTTTTCTCCCCCAAAAGTGTGGGGGAAAAGTCACATGCGTCTAATAGTCCAAATGCAGGATGTTTCTGACTTGTGAATGCCTGCCAATACCAACCACCAACCCACTGCAATGTCGGGAACTCCCTGTACCGTGCCCATGCAGAGGAGGACATGGGGGACAAACAGAGGACACAGGGGGACACAAAGAGGCTTAGAGAAGGACACAAGGAGGGACACATGGCGGACACAAAGGGGCATAGAGGACACAAGGAGTACAGAGGCGGACTCATGGGGGACAGAGGAGGACAGAGGGAGACAAGAGGAACAAGGGGGCATGAGGTACAAAGGAAGCATAATCCACAAGATGCCCTTTCACCATGGATGCACCAGGTTTAGTATATATTTTTCCCCTGGTTTTTGTCCTCGAAACTTAGGTGCGTCTTATGGTCAGGAGCGTCTTATAGTCCGAAAAATACTGTACCAGGGGCTTCCTCCATCCCCATCCACACGGATCGCTTCCACAATGCCGTCCTCCGCTGCCTGCAGCTCCAGTACCAGTTCCTATAACTACCTCTCCAGTCACGGCCAGTCTGCGCAAGAGAAGTGTGCCCTCTACCTCTCTGGCAGCTCCTGGAGAGATAAGTAAAGAGTACACTCAGGGCCTGTTTAAGCAACAATGGGGCCCCAGGGCAAAATAAACCTGCCCCCCCCCCCCCCCCCCAACATATACCCCGGAACAAAAATCGGCATTAGTGGACCTTTTTTGCAGCTGGTATAGTCAGGGTGTGAAGCCTCAATCGGTCGGAGCTCCACATTCTGGATATCCCAGCCTGCATGGGGGACAAGGGGTTAAAACGTTTCAGGAGGGGGAACCCCACATATTTTTTATTTATTTTTTTAATTCCCACACTCTAAACATAAAAAAAAAATTGGGAAAATAGGAAAAATGCCAGGGATCTTCATACAGCCATATTGCGGCTGTATAGCGATCCCTGGCCAAAGCGCTGCGTCTGCGTATGGACCCCCAGGAAACCCAGTCAGGAAATGTATTGCGCTTTCGTTTGATGCATGTAAAATTACACTACCGTTCGGTTTGCTACTAAAAGTGACATTTACCGCATTTTGTATACTTTTTTCCTTTGAAACTTTAAAATCAATTTTCTCAAAAACTATAAGGTCTTTTTGAAAAATTGTTTTTTCCTCTTATTCCTAATGATCTCTTTAACATATCCTGCAAATTTAGGGTTTCTAGAATTTAAGGTGGATTTGCTATTAACCATTAAAGTCGGCAGGATTTTAAAAGTGTATTTTTTTCCTTTGAAACTTTAAAATCGATTTTCTCAAAAACTATAAGGCCGATTTGAATTTGTTTTCCCTCTTGTAGCCACTGGGGGCCCCTACAAGCTCTAGGGCCCTGGGGCAGCTGCCTCCTTTGCCTCTATGGTAGCGCCGGCCCTGAGTACACTTCTCTTGCGTCATACTGGCCGCAACTGGCTGAAGTTACAGGACCTGGTACCGGAGCTGGAGAAGACTGAGGTTGGTGGCATGGAAGCCATCTGTGTGGATGGGGCTGGAGGAAACCCCAGGTATGTATAAAACTTTTGTTGTTGTTGTTTGTCTCTGGTTTCCTTTAAGCCCCGGTTCTCATCAGCTATCGGACCACATGCAGCACCACTCATGGCAGGGAGTGTGTATGAATTGTTGGGTGTTCCTCACATTTAGGAACACGGAACTTCTTATTGTATATAGTACGACTATTAAAGCAAACTGCAGGAACATTTTTTTATTATATAATGAATCTCATACTTTTATTTATTTTCATATATACAGTATAGCTTTTTTATTATTATTATTATTATTATTATTATATTACAGCTGTAATGCTGGGGGGTCATACTTTCTGACCACCCAGCGCAACAAGGCTGGTAGCTGAATAATGGAAGAGGCTACACAGGCTGCCCAGAGCAACTGCAGCTCTGGGCTTCCGATATTGCTACAAATAAGACACAATGGCAGCACAGTGTGATGTTGCGCTGCCTTAGCTCGCACTGTGCTGCCTTAGCGATAGCAAGTATTCAGACAGGTACAAGACAGGACTAAAGATTGGAGTGTAACTAGTAGCAACCGCAGCTCACAGTCACATCCACAGAAGCAGAGCAAGCAGTCTAACAACAGTCACCAGCAAGCATCAACCCAGGCAAGACTACAGGATAGAACGTAACTAATAGCAACCGCAGCCTATAGTTACGTTCCCAGAAACTAGAGTAACAGGAATACTACCAGTCACCAACGTGGTGATGGCAGAATCCAAGCTATCTGGATAATGGACTTCACTGACCCACCGCGGATGCATCGAACGTCCATCAAGCATGGAACTAGGCAATACACAATAATAAGAAAAATAGCAAACGGCTCAACTAACGGATACATATATATCAGCAAGTCTGCATATATAATTATCAAGAACTGGCTAAAGCACAAGTAATAAGGTCGCATAGAACTACAATAACAGAACTATACAGAGTAACAAGGTACCCAGCAGACCAGCATAGTGATCACTATGATGGGCGGGGTATGAAATGGGAGGCAGACTTTTATGCTGGCATCAGCCAATGGATGCAGGTATACAAATCTCCACACAGCTGAATGGTAATCACTCAATACTGAGCTGGCTTGATTACCATTTGCTAGCTGGCTGTGAATGCAAAAGACTCCCATAAGAAATACATGCAGTATTCTGTAACAACATGCATGCAGGAAATCCAGGGCTATCTGGCCGCAGCTCAGCTCCAACAAGCAATTGGTGGAATGATGACAGCATCCGGAGCTGCCCAGAACTGCAGAACGATTGCAAATGACAATGTGACCCATTGCAAATGCACAACCGAATGCAGGCAGATAAGCCAAAACTGTCGGTTTGCAGCTCCACTGCAACGGACAGAATACGCTACAGGAGGGATCCTTACACAG